>NC_141855.1:6023390-6175954 GCF_024713525.1 Acromyrmex echinatior | reverse complement strand
AGATTGTAGATAATATTTGGGATGAATGAAGCTTCTAATTAGAGATGTTCTTTTCGAAATTTCACAGTTGATTATTAATGTATTATTGACTAATCAAATAGTATTGGCAAAGAGAATATATACTTAATATGATCAAATTTCTTTTTTGTTATTTTCGTTTTACAATCGTTAAAAAATCTTTTCAAATTATTTTTTTATTGTAATGATTTTGTTAATATTTTTAAAACTCATCTTTTTTTTAGTTATGTTGATTTGATATTTTTTTATGAACTTGAATTAGTTTACGTTTGATAATAATTAATAGAGTAATGTTTGTTTAACTCATTCATAATAATAACTAAAAAGATTACATTTTTTGAGTTGTATCAGTTGAAGTAAACGCGATATAATCATATCAATGTAATTAATTAATTAATAATCGATACAATTATTATGTCTTTTAAGCAATTATCGATATGATTAGTATTTATTTTTTTGTGATGAACTGAACATAGAGCAACATTACATAATCTTTTCAGATGTCTGTAATGCGGATTTAAGTCCGTACACTCCCCAATGTATCGCCAGTGTCTTGAAAAAGTTTTTACGTGAATTGCCAGACCCAGTAATCCCGGTGCAATGGTATGACAGGTTTCTGGATGCGTCGAGTAAGTATATATTTCTTAATCAAATACTTTTTTTTTAAACCGGTTTAAATTATCAAATGTTTTATCAATGATTATAATTCGTCGTTTGATTCCGAAAGTTGTACGAATTTATTTTTATCTCACAGATATGAGAAGCGACGAGCAGTGCGCGACGCGTCTCAATCAATTAGTAGCGGAGCTACCGGAGCATCATCGTAGCACATTGTGCCATTTGATGGCACATTTCTGTCGCATCTGCCAGTTGCAGCACGGAAGGGGCTACACGGAACCACCGACCATCCTTGTACAAGTTCTCTGCCATATATTTCTCAGGCCGCCCTGGGAGCGAATCATGTGAGTGCCACGTGGATTCTTTTAGTCATAGGGGAAGAGTTGAGAGTAGAGCGTGGTTCACACGATCCCTTTTTTACTGGCGACGTACTAGTGGCTGTAAAAAAAAAACGGTATTTTCGAGGACGCTAGTAATAGATTGCTTTTCATCTCGTCAACTAGTGGGCTAATTAAATTAAAAGAATGTGACTTTCTAGTTTGCTAACATTGGGTTATTTAATTTTCTCTCGCAAAAAGCACCTTGTAGATTTCAGGATATAATTACATAACGATATAATACTGTCATATTTGCGATAAAAAAATTAACTGGTTTTACGACTATATTACTACTAATAGATAAGATTACTTGTCTGATAGAACACTCGTAATATGTCTTTGATTACGAAGAATTTAGCACTTTGCACTGCGCAATTTTACAGCCAAGTTGTTCACAACACGGAGGCACACATACGCATAATGGAATTGCTACTATTACACGGCGATTGGAGCGAGAGGCTACCGGAGTTTGCCAGTCCCCCGCAATTGCCGCCACGTAAAGTTTCGAGACCACAGTTTCCGATTTTGGATCCGTTCCCGGTTCTTGAGGACGAAACTGTAGACAAAACGGCACCTGGTACGGATACTGGCAAAGATCAACAGCAGCATAGGTGATCTTCAAATTCGATTCTGATTTCAATCCAAATCTTAATTTAAGTTAGAAGTTTCTAGTTCTAATTCCACATTAAACTTGAACTTTAATCTTTCTATCAATTTAACTTTAATCCTATACTTAGTTTTAATTCTTTTTTTCTTTTATAGTTAATTTCTAAGATTTATGATAATTATTTGTAATCATATGGTACAAATGACTAATTGTAAATATCGCCGAAAAAATTCTAGGCCGCGCACGCTACAGGAAGCTGAATGGTATTGGGGTGAAATCACGAGGGACGATGTAAACGAGATGATGATCGATTCACCGGATGGCACCTTTCTGGTACGCAATGCGTCTTCCAAGGGTGGCGAGTACACTCTAACGCTGCGTAAAGGCGGGACCAACAAGCTCATCAAGATCAGTCACCGAAATGGAAAATATGGATTTTCGGATCCCTATAACTTCCATTCGGTCATCGAGCTGGTTGACTACTATAGGAACTGCTCGCTCGCACAGTATAATTCGGTGCTGGATATTAAGTTGCTTTACCCGGTGTCGCGATTTCAACAGGTACCTTTCTATAACTTTCTGGTTCATGAAATAATTGTATTATGTTCATCCTTGAACTTTCTATCTTGTGTTTGTCTGAAAAATAGGATGACGAGATCGCAAATACGACCGACATGGCAAAAGTCAGACAGAAATATTTTGAGTTAGATAAAGATATAAATGATACAATCCGGCAGTATCAACATTGTTCGGATTTGTACAGCAAAACGGCCTACGAAGTTCAGTTGAAACGTAATGCATTGGAAGCTTTCACAGAGGCCATCAAGATGTTTGAGGAACAGATAAAGTTGCAAGAAAGGTGCAAGATAGAAGCCCAACCTCATGAGATTTCTACGTAAGTACTTTGTTGTTAATGCTCTCTAAAGATATTTACATTTCCAAATTTTTATGAAATTTTAGAAGTGAAATTTTCTATAGTGTTCCATTATGATTGCATTGATGATAATATTTCCGAGATCTTATATTGCAAATAATATAAAGTAGGGATTATTAATTATAATCAATTAATCTTGTTATTATATTTGTTATTTTTTTAATAACAGTTTAACAGACAATTCAGAATTGTTGAAGCGAAGACTGAAGGCCTTAGAAGATAGTAAAGAACAATTGGATGAGAGTCTGAAACAACAGATCGCCTACTATAGAACCCTTGAGAGAGAAATGTACAAGCTGAAGTCAGAGATTGGCGTACTTGTGCGGCAAAAAGATCGCCATTCTCAGTACGTATTCTTTTATTCTGTTGTCAAAAATTTCCTTTTATTTTTACATTGAAAAACTGATCCAATTCATTCGAACATTGCAGATGGTTAAAGAAGAATGAGATAAAGCAGAACAAAGAGGAGGTGGACTTTGCAGTTCATTCCGATGAGAAAACGTGGCTGTTTTTGAAAGGTTCTCGTTCTGATGCTGATCTTATTCTAAAGGGCCGGCCCGATGGTACCTTTCTTGTTCGTCGATCGAGAACTGGCCAGTACGCACTTTCTATAGTGTAAGTATCACCTATATTTTTACACAAGTATAATGTGTGAATTTAAATCAAGAATAAATGAAAGTATATAATTATAGATAATGCGCGAATTATAATAGTAGCTAATAGTAGGAGTAACCTAATGGTGTGAACATTTAAAACGAAAGTTAATCCTCTTAAGGCTTCCCTCAAGAATTTGAATAATCCAGTTTTAACGATCGTATTTCATTACATAACCGGAATGGCGGTTTGTGCCATATGTTATTCGAGAATCGTGATGTTACAGGTGCAACGATACGGTACAGCATTGCATAATATACGCTACCGAGCGCGGTTATGGTTTTGCCGAGCCATACAACATTCACGAGACCCTGAAACACCTAGTGCTGCACTATGCTCAGAATTCTTTGGAGGAACATAACGAGTGCCTGACGACCACTCTGGCCTATCCCGCGTTTGCGCCACCCGCAGCGCTAGCGCAACTACAGGCCCAGCAGAAGCAGTTGCAGATCCATATTCAGAATCAATCATCGTTCGCGCGACCGCCCCATGAGAATCAGCTCGTCATGCCGCATACATAATATTGGCCTGTCGAGCGTCGCGATCCGGATCCGCTCGAGTCTGAGTACGTTCACGCACGCGCGCACACCCACACGTGAGTTCTGCTGCTACAAGCATCATTCGCCGACGCGATCGGCAGATCGACTGTATCACGTGAGCCTTCCTTGACGAATTCGAACACACGTTTCGTTGCGAGATAAAACGCTCCTTCGTTCGGAACGTTTCCTAAAATCGCGTACAATAATTATGCGTATGTTTCACAGTGAGAGGAAATAGTCTCACGCGAAATATCGTGAAAGCACGCAATGTAATATCGGTTGCTTAATCATCATCGAATGGTAGGTAGGTCGTAAGATCTCCGAAAATACGGAGCACTTTGACGAAGTGTATAATAGCCGTAATAATCGTAAGAGATACTAGCGATAGAATTAGATATATATGCGTTATCGCGATACGATAATGATCGCTTCGAAGCAGAAGTTCCCAAACGGCGCGTCGTGCATCCTGATAAAATGCGATTTATATCCAGAAGAATATAGAAGCAAGAAACAGATGAAGTAAAATCTTGAAAAATAATTTTAAAAAAATTAAACTAATTTTTTATATTATCGATTGTTATAAATATTAAAATAAATGTTTAACTATTTTTTGATCGGTATGTAAAGGTGATGAATTTCGAAAACGTAGTTCTTAAATTTTCTTCTGAATTATCTGAATCTTTTTGTTTCGTAAATGTAACAAGAATGAGTAAGCGTGGGAAATGATTTGAAAATTGACTTATATTTTCTATATATATGATTAATAATGATTGGACATTTCGTATCTACGCTTTCGTCAACATTATTATGAGGATGAGATAGAAAGAAAATATCAGATTCGAAGAATTGTTAGATTCAGAATGTTTGGGAACCTCTCGACTAACAGGACCAACATTACCAACGACGGATGTCACCAGCTCTCCCTCAGGGTTTACACGACGCGGAGAGTCAAAGATCTGCGTCGACATTACGGCAGGATGGTGACGATACGTTTCTGCCGCTACCGAAATTTTGTTTTTCAAAACAGAAAGCGTTTTTTATCTTGACGCTTATAATTGCGCAGAATTGATCCGCTCGGAAATATCGGCATTATAAAAATATGCCGTCGGATCAGCGACCGGGATAGAGAGGTCCGCTTCGTTCGCATAGATTCCATTGTTCAGGTAATCAGGGTAGTCTCTTATAATCGTCTAACGTCTAATCCTTAATAGCCTGAATCCCCGGATTCTCTGATTAGCTCGTATCGAGCGGTCATTTGAAACTAACTTTTAGTTAGTAATTCGTTATTATTTAGTTACATTGGATGTACCTATGTAGTTTAAATCGTGCTATTTTTAAAAAAGACAGTTAAAATGCTATAAAAATAATTTATGAAAATATCTTTTGAATTGCTATGATGATTGTAGCTGAATAAATCATAGTCATTGATTGAATGTTTATGTTACAAGCAAAGCTTACTACGTTAATATATCTTACGAAGTGCCCATAAATGACACTCGACATAATTTTTCATGTAATAAGTTAATCTGGATCACGTGCTATTACTCATTATTTAATGTTTTTTTTTTGTAATGTAACGTATTTTGTTTCTTGCTATAAAGCTTATATTTAAATTTGGAAACTAAATTAATATCAATTTGTATCAATATCAATTAATAGGAATTGATGTTAAGGTCAGTTATACGAATCAAGCTTTGCATAATTTTATCGCGACCATATTGTATTGTAATACTATCATCTTAGGCTTTTAAGGGTTAAACGTGGTCGTTCAGAAGTCGAAAGGTGATCACTTCCTCGTTGCTCGAAATTTCTGATCGCTTGCAAAACGCCGTTCGCGACTTCAATGAAAGACGCGTGCTGCGATTCGCAAAATAAAGCGTCTTCAATTTTTTTTGCGATATTGCTGAATTATAATAGTGATATTAGAATGTAGTCGAACGAAATTCATGTAAAACCGCAAGGCGTCTTTATACCATTTTATAGTAACCGAAAAACTGCCCACGAAAATCCAGTGGATCCACTTTTTCCGAGAAATTTAAACTGTTTCTTGGAACATTATCAAATATCAACTTGTAACATGTCTGACTGTATTTCAAGTTTTCCTCAAGTTATTAAAAAGTGGACCCGCTCGCTTCTCGTGGCTAAATTTTCGAGTTTAATCGCGAAGATGGACCGGATATCTCCGTCATCCTTTCTTGATCGCGTTCCGCAGGATCGTGATGAAATTTCCTCTGTGAGAAAGAGAGAGAGAGAGAGAGCTTTTTTTATACACATTACATTTCAGACGTTATGCCAAGCAGATTTGTGAGAAAAGATATATATTATCTGTGATTTTTTTCGGATTGTCTATAAGCAAAGGGAGAAAAGTTATCGCGTTTGTCATTTTCGATCGCTTTTGTCCCTAATCTCTCATCCTTATCTTTCATTTCTTCTTTTTCTATACTTCTTCCGTGAACTTTCTTTTCCGCCAAAACTTCAATACACAACCAACGCGTCGAGTCGATCTTTCTCGCTATCGATTTTAGTTCTGAACAGTCTTATAGATAGTAGCGATGAGAGGAAAGATCAGGATGCAACAAGAATTGAAAATGTTAAATGAAGAAGTAAAATTGTCATTGATATAAAAAACAAGTACAAAAGAAAAATCACAATCGAATTAGTCTAATCATTAATCTGAAACAATACTAATCAGAGGACGCGTCTATTTATATTCTTTGTCGTTCTTTTATATATTAATAGAATATTTATCTTATTGTTATTCTCTTATATTTTCTTCCTCTTTCGCAATCGTTTCTTTGTTGCGTCCTGACCTGAACCACTGAAATGAAATTAGAAAACGCACGGAGGCGTGCCTGAGAAATCTCACATTTACAGAGCGGTCGGTAAATGGCGAGAGTGTATCGGGAACGCTTCACGTTCAATGAAACCGGTGGTTCCTCAAGTTTCTCTCACGCCGTCGTAAATAAAACACAAATCGATAGATTCGATCTGAACAAGTAAATCGGACAAGTATTGAAATCAGTAAGAATCAAGCTAATGATTCATCTTTCAATCTATTCACTATATCTGTAAGTAGGAATCGTTTATAGAAAATTAAAAGTGGCGGTAGTCGAGTTTGGAAAAATCTTGTCAAAATATTTTATTGAACATGTGCGAATAAGAGATCAATTTTTATCATGCGTTTAATACTAAATGCGGTCGTTCGATTATTCATTATTCACGTCGAAAATCGAACAACCATGTTCGGCACTAGGTGCATTGTTAAAAAAGAATATGAATGCAAAGTATTCTGTGTCGAAATGTGATTTGCACCAATTTTAGATTATGTGAGGTGTATGTGTAAGAATGTGAACGTGATGTTTCTCATCTCTGCTTTTATTTCTTCCGCGGCTATGTAATCTCCTATCGCGCGATAGGCGAACGAACGAGGAAGATCGGCGAGATCGTCTCTTTTTTCATTCTGAAGAAAAGCACAGAGCGGCGAGAAAAAAATGTCGCGCGAGAGAGAAACGTAGTCGGTGAACAAAAGGCTCTCGTTTGCTCATTTCGAACGTTTCGGATTACGTAGATTTAGGTAGTTTAAGATTTTTTATACAGACGAAGGAAGAGGTGATGGAGAGGAGCGGGAGAGGCATGTGGCCTGGCTCGCTACCACGTGATTGTCCAATTTGTACGTCCGTCGTCGTTCGCTTCGTCCTCCTCCGGTCTTTTGGATGTCCTCGCGTTTCTTGTCGTGCCATTCTCCTTTTCGAAGCCTTGTTCGCTTTTTATTATTTTATACCGTATTTTAAGCTCTCCGAAGAGCAGAATGACGACGACGTTTACCTGGTGTATTTCGAGAAAACGGATTCACGATCATATTAAATTTGTTGGGGTTTGAATGTTCGTGATTGTCGACAATTAATTTTTGCCGTGAAGCAAATACTTTGCGTCACCCACCCATCGAGCCTTTCGCATGATAGACAGCAGTGAGACAAAACCTATCGAATTCTATTAGAACGAGGCAATTCTTCGTGATTTTTCTCGTGGGAGTTAATCTTTCGGCGTAAGAGAAAGTACGGAGGAAACGAATCAATGACGTCGGACGACTCTTTTATAGTGTTAAAGACAGTTATACAAATATTATGACCGATGAGTACGACTCGCGATAGAATCTCTTGATGAGACAATCAATATTACATTTGTTATATTAGGTTAATAATAAATTATAATTAACTACGATTGTTAAATAACAACAAGATGTAATATATGTTGTGTATAGTTTTACATTTTTTTATGAAAAATGAATTCAAAGACAAAAATCCTTCGATTTTCTCAATTTTACGCAGGCAAAAACTACGTAAAATTTGGTATTTTATATCCGCACGCGAATGTACTCAATGTCTTTACGGAAATAAGTGTTTTACAAATCAGAAAGTCTTATATAATTATCAAATATGATTAGAATTAGAATTATGAAGAATGTTCATTACTAATGATAAGATAATTTTTTATCTTTTTGTTGCGTTAAGAACTTTAATTTGAATTTGAATATCTCTGTTTAATATCTGTGTGTTTTGTTATTCTTTTCTTAATTTATAATAATATTTAGTGAGTGTAAAGCAAATTCCGCTATGCGAGAAAAAATGCAAATTAATGAAAAAGAAAATGTATTATTCAATTGTATTTATCTCGAAATCTATCATGAGTCGCACTCGTTGCTTTCCCAGTGGGAAAGGATTATATTTATACAGGTGCGCGCGCGCGCTCAGCATACATACATATATACATACATACATACACACATAAATACATACATCATACACGAATTCACACATACACGGAATAGATTCACATGCGAGATAAATAAACGAAGCTATATAAATAAATATATATATATATACATATATATATAAATATTATATAGATGCGATATGTTGTGCGTCGAGAAATATATATGGTGCAGATATGAGAGAAGAGAGAAAAGAGAGGAAAACGAAAAAAATATATATATATTCGAGTATATATCTATATATATTTTTACTTACTTTCAAAGCAAACCTTTAATTGATTATTTATAATATATACATGCGTACATATATATACATACATATATATTATGTATACACATACATACATTATATAAACATGATGGAACGTCGTGTTGTATTAATCGCGTGTCTCTGCGAGTCTCGTCGATCGCGAGTCGCTTCGACGAAGCTCTCAGAGCGCGTCGAACAGGCACACACCCGTGCGATCCCGCGATCTTGATGAATCCCACGGGATTCGAAATGTCGATTGAATGTGTCGAGTCGAGTCAAGCCGAGTCACTGAGAGTAAGTGTAAGATCGAAAAATCGACACGACTCTTAATATGACTGTCTCGAGACTGCAAATTGGTTTTTTAATATTTTTGATAGATGTCGATTGTGCACGTAATAATTTTTATCCTAAATTGCGTACGATCGAGCTTGATGTATTTTTCTTAAATTTGCGCGAATTGCATGTTTTGCCTTATAGATATATATTTAGGGTAGAGAAATACGTAATATTTTTTTCATCAAATTTCGTGAAATATTCATAGTTCTTTCTGTGGCATGTATGCCGAAATTCATTTTATCTAAAACTTATTATTATTGATGTATACTATTTTTCTTCCCACCGAGATTGAGAGTCTTTCTTTTTAGCTCGCCTAACAAAAATTTCGCGGAACATTTTTTTATGAAACTCTTGTTTCTTCGTCACATTTCTTTTTCACGCGATATTGCTTTATCATTTATGTATGATTTTTATATATGCGAAGAAATCTTGCCCTTGCCATTCATTTCCTGCACAATATTAATTTACAACGAAGTTTTTTGACATCTATCACTGCTTTATGTATCTATTATCTATTTTAATCTATCACTGCTAATTCATTATAAAGTCTATTTTAGAATAGTTTCGATAAAAAATCTGAAGTTGCATTAAAAACGCAAAAAAATAAGAAACAAACAGTAAGTTTTTGAAATAAAAATTTTGCAAAAGAATTTTTCAGACAATTTTTCCATGTTTTGTTACTTAAATAGGGAATGTGTTACTGAAACTTAATATTGAAAGTTTTTTTATAAGATAAATAAATATTTACCTTATTTTAGTATCTAATTTGAATCATGAATAATAATAATAATAATAATTCAGATTTTTAATCGATACTATATATTAAAATAATTTCTTCGAACAACAGACATGTTTTAAATAAATTTTTAGTGATTTTCGGGATGCCGAATATTTTGAGAATGAAAATGACGTCGAAGCGTCTTGAAAGAATCTTGCCGTTATTTTATATCAAGAGTCGCGTGTGCGTGCCTATCTATGATCGTGAAAGGCGATTGGCGGCTCATAATCATAAGCGTTAAGTTACTATTGAAATCGATAAAATTTCGATAAGTTTTATCTTCTTGCCCTCATGGCCTCATCTTTTTTGTAATAGTTGTTATAAAAAAAGAAGAAAATTTAATTGAGAAATTAATTTTAGTTAATCCATTCTAAAATTCATTCTCTTAATGTTATATTTTGTATAAATAAGAAAAGATTTGCTATTCGGAATTCATACTAAATCATTATACTGAAATGTCAAAATCTGAATTCATCGAAACTGTAGAAATTTCGATCGCAATTTGCACTAATAAACTTCTGTGAAGAAAATGGATAAATCGAGGAAGAAGCACTCGCGTCACATGAAATATGTATTTCGATCGCGAAACAGGAGTGGTTCAAATATTTTCTTTTCATTATTTTTTTTTCTTGTGAAGCTGGACGCGGAGGCGGCGTCTTTCTGATATCCGAGCCGATTGCTCTTTTGTACAAAGAACGAAAAAAGAAAAGAAGACAAGAGTGAGAGTGGTACTTCAGTGAATGTTCTCGGCAGGACCGGTCCATGAAGAATGCTACGTCGAGGTAGCAATCGAGCCACGTGTCGAGCCATCCCGTGATGACATGATGCAATAATAGTTAGGTGCAGGAGGAAATCGCCTTGGCGAATAAAAATTTCAAGCTGATGAAACTTTTAACGACAATTAATTATATTTCGGAGGATCGCGAGATGCCCTCTTTGATAACAAACGCTAGAACAAGCGTTTTTTACCTGATCGTAACTTAACTATTATTGCACTATTATGTGCAACGTCGACTGTGCGATTTGTCGAGTCAACTTTGCGTAATATCGAATCGTTCTGCGTCGCGTTAATTTAAGGAAATTAATCGGCATTGCGTTCGATTTGAGGGAATTATCGACCATTATCGTCGAAGCGACGATTAATATGTGCGTGAGCCTGGTCTTTTGATACGTGCTCGGATATATGCTCGAGTAAATGAAAGGACGCGATCGTGAGAGAATCGCGATTTAATGAAGGAAGGGCTGGCCCTAAAAAAAAAAACGAGCGTGTGAGACCACGTTGTGATGGATCGTTTCGTCAACTAACACGCTTTCGTGTGTTGCATTGTGATCTCCGAGAAGTAACAGCGGTAGCGATAAAACGAGAGAGTTATAGAAAAGAAAAAAAAGTGAAAAGAGAGTGAATGGAAATATTTGCCTTAGCTTTTGTACAAGCAAACGAATATGAAGGATTGCCGATGAGGAGAAGAAAGGAGGCAGCCAGGATAGGCGCGAAACTTCACGATAAGCTGACATAATTGATTCTGACGATAAACAGTGATAAGAGTTGATGAATCTAATAAGCTGTTGTAGTGCGTGTGAGTGGGAGGGAGTGAGAGATAGCCTTGCAGCAAGAGAGACAGAAAAAGAAATACGATGATAATCAAATTGTGTATGAATCGTGCGTATTTGCATGTAACGGCACGATTATACGGTAAAATAAAATTCTCTCGCGCTCGCCGAGTGTCGAGACGAGAGCATTTCTTCAGAGAAGATTGATATAAAGATAAAAATTTAAAAAAAAAAAAGTAAAATACACAGAGCAACGTAGAAATTGAGTTAACCGATGCGAAGTCACTATAAATCGATGTAATCATTGTAGATCTAACACGATTGTAACCGCAAAATGAGCGCTAATCGAACGATTTGATATAATTAATTAATCATACGCCCTCATTATACAATTAGCGATTCATAATTAATATAACGTAATTAATTGATTATATAAAATCGCTCTCATCGATATTCGCCGTCTCCTCATGATCATCCGGTCGGATGATCTCGCGAGACCGATCGATCGGTAAACGTACGAAATGGGAAACAGGCGTTTGCTGCAAGGCGATGATAATCGATCATTAATCAATGATGCGAATGCCGGTGCGAAGGAGGATCATACCGAGTGCGAAAGTTGTATAAGGGAGCGCGGAGACGTGGGCGTAAAAGCAAAAGTTGTCGACATAATATTACATTATTAACGAATGTATGCTGTCCCACTGTGATAAAAACTTTTGTTTTTGCATGTAAAAATATATACTACTATTATATATTGCCATAAGCGCGCGCGCGCGCGCGCATGCAAGCGAGAGAGCGAGAGAAAGGGAGAGAGAGAGAGAGAGAGAGAGAGAGAGAGAGAGAGAGAGAGAGAGAGAGAGAGAGAGAGAGTGTATCACATTAATAGTACGCGTATACGGATATAAAATGTACAATGTATGTCGATACAGTATGTATCATCACAATCGATCCAGGTATCTATGTATCTATATGCGCGTACGTACACATATACACATATATACGTACATAATATACATATACAGACATATATACATACACACCTATACATACATGAATGTACAGAGACATAAGTATATTGTGATCGAGCGTGTACACGTAGACGGACACATGCGATTACAGAGAATGCGAACTTTTATTATTGCGCACGCCATGTATTCATACGCTGATGAAGGACAAATTATTATCGTAATTACCACTAATATAGTATCAAACACCGTTAGGTATCAAACTACCGTTCGCCGATCAGTGCAGCTGAGATTTCGCTCATTCTCGATCCTCGCGAAATTCGGCACACTCGGACAATCCTTTTGTATCTTTTATCACACATACACCCACTCATCCATCCATCCATCCATCCATCCATCCATCCATCCATCCTACCCACCCATTCATTCACTCGACATATACATAAACACACAGCCACACAACATACACACATTGATCCGCGAAGAAGTTTTGCGGTTTTAGCTTCGTTAGCAATAATTCGAGTGTCGTGACGCTGTTGATATCTTTCGGGAATTTATAATTTCCGCGTGCTTTTTTGTCGCGGAATATGATCGAGGATTAATCAAGGAGATCGAGCTGACGATTTGTTCTCTCATCCTAGGAAACGTCCATTCTTGCGATTACCTCGACTGTCAATTTTCACATTTTGTCCAGGATCTCGTAGTTAGAGACGATTCGTCCAGCCTCGCATCAAGATTTACGATTAAGGGAGATAAATAAATTGTGTGTAGCGCTTTCTCGCGAAGCGATCTTTCTCAACGAAAGTGTGACGAGTAGCGCGATTGTTAGCTCCGTCTCTTTGATTTCCACCGCAAGATTAATTTTTATCGAAAATCGTGGATCATTGTATCGTGCCACACAGAATATTCGGAAGAACGTAAGTGATGAGAGATCTCTACTCTTGAATTATGTACACGCTCTTTCTTTACTTATTCCACATCCTTAAGAATCTGAAGGAATTTTAAAGAAATGAAAAAATAATAATTATATATGTTACAGTTATTTTAATTATTTTACAAATTCGGAAAATTAAATCGGAGATTTTGAAAAATAGATGATTTGATAAGAGAGAAAAGCGATCAGGCCGATTTCTAATTTCGGAAATCGGTTATTCTTATTCTGTGAAATGAGTAAAGAAGAGAAGTGCGTAATTGAGCGAAATTTTTGTGAACTCGAGATTTCGAATGGATTTTCGATCGAAAGAAGCGTGCGAAGCTGATAACTGATGAGATTGCCCTTTGGGTGCGTGAAGCTGATGGTGTAATGAACGTTTACTCGCTTCTTTGCGCAACGTCATCTTCATATTGTATCTTTTATTTGCTAGAATTACCATGTAAAATCATTTATATTTGCATATGATTAATATGTTTTACTTATAAGCTTGCGGTGTTGCTTTATTATCCTTTTGAAAGCCACGCTATCATCCGTTAACTTTCCCTAGGAAAATCCTTCTGCGGCACAGAAATGAAACATCTTATGACGTTAATAATACACAGAAAAAGCCAAATGTTGATTACCTTTCAACATAATTATGAACGCAGCGACAGTATTTTTAGAAATGTACAAATTTCTTTTTCCTTCTCCGGATGTGGTAACGGATTACATTTGTGAATTTTCTCAAGTTGATCTTCGGACTCCGCGAACGAGTTTCTCTTGGAAATGGAAACGTGATTCATTGCTCGAAGGAGAGCGAACACGGGCACGTACTGGATAGTGGATTATGCGCAGCCGCGTATAATCAATAAATGCGAATTCTTTCGTTCGGATCGATCTATCGGGCGGTACACACTTGACGAGCTACAGCGCTCTCAGTGACTTGCGCTAATGCCAGAGGCAGCCGAGCATAGAGCCGCTTTGAAAGTGAGATTAATCGTGCGAGACCTATCCTTACGTCTGAGTCATAAGGATCTCGCAATTATAACGTCATAATTGAATTACAAGGAAGGCACCCGTTGGGAAGGCGGTGTACTCGGTATGTGGCCGAAAGCGTCATTCGTTCCGGCTTCGAAGTCGGTTCCGGGAGATGCTCTGCTGCTTTGTCAAATAGAATTCTGTTGAAGAAATTTCTTCGATAAATGCAACATAAATATAAGACTTAGTTTTCACATTTCATTTCTTTGAGAAATGAATTATCGACTAGATTTTCTCTCTACCAAAAATTAGATTTGCATCTCGATAATTAAGCCAACAAATTTATAAATAATAATAATTTGTAAATAATATATAAATGATATAATAATTTTAAAAAATATAGATAATTTTAATTCCTCTATTAAAAAAAACATCAAAGCAAGATTAATTTTTGCGTAATTTTTGGACGCTGAATATGAATTCGATTTTCAAATTGTTCCATCACTTTATAATTTTGAGAAATTGATAATTAAAGTTACTAAAAGGGACTATTTTTAGATACTTACAATTAGTTATATTGTAACTATTATGTATGAGACATGTTCGAGAAATTTTATTACAATCAAAATGAAGTACGTTTTTAGGATTTTTAGTTCTCAAAAGAAATTTTTAATTTTAGCTTGGTTAATGAGATATTCATAGTTTATACATCTATTGTGGAAAAATTATGAATTAGATCATTGACAATTTATCAAATAGCTTTCAATTATATTTATTTAAACTTGAGGGATTCTTAGACTCTAATTACGAATTCGAACGATATGTATAACGAGTAACTTTTTGCAATATTTCATTGTCAATTTTAATTACGACATCCGCGTATTGTACATCGATAAATCGTGACATCTCGTGAAAATATTAATTGACGTAATTTTGCGCGTAAGCAACAATAGCATTATAGTTTCTGATTCACACAAATTATTCGCATAAGTTGCTTCTCGGACGGAAGATGCGAGTCACATTCTTAGGAACGTAAAGCGTTCCTGATGGCTATATTTTTTTTTTGCATTACGTTACGCAACCGCGGAATTAAATAGAGACAATTCGCGCGCCGATCATTACGTATGGCGAGACGGATTTACCGTGTAGATTCTAATAGGCGAGACGACTGTAGACGCCACAAGATGCACCTCTGCAATTTGCCAATTATGACGGAATGAAAGGTGACATTAAAGATGACTTTAATTGAGCCTCGAATGTCAGTGTCGAGGGATTTTCCTGGCTCAACCCCGGGCATCCTTGCGCGATTACATATGAATGATTACGCAATCCGCCCGGAAATACTTGATTGGCGCTTAATTATTAGTATTGTTACCGCCGGTGGAATAACAGTCATGAAATTGTCGCAAAAAATTCTAACTTGATTTTTCGAGGTGTAAGTTCTGTTTGCGTACAGTCATAAAGTCGTTATGATGCGGTTATTTCAAGCAGAATAGCCTGATAAATAATATTTGTTCTTATGGTGCAGCGACGACGTTAATCGCTTTTATGCAGGTAGCGATAAAATACTCGTAATGCTCAGAAGAAACGTTCCAACTCATCGTTTAATAATGCGTCATTATCAAGCAGCGAGGAAATACAATCCTGCAGGGAATCGACAACTTTATAGGTGTAAATATTCTGTCCGACGTCAATTCGCAGATAAGTGACGACGAATAATTATTACTCGTGCCAGATTGCGATTCGTATTTCTTTTTTATACACGGCTTCCCACAATTGCGCCTCGCTGAAGGAAATAAATTAAATGTACGTACTGACAAAAGCTGCCTCAAAATTATGATCGCAGCATAATCATTGCAGTGATAATTTTACGACCGTGATAATATCTATGTCTAAGTTCTATTTATCTATTTTGTTATTCTATTTATTCTGTTTATACAAAGTAGGTCCGAACGTTTCCAGCCAGACTTTGAGATTTTATAAGAAATTTAATTCTCTACAACTTTTGTTACTTTTTGTTACTTTTGATGGATACTTTCCTTGATCCTTCAAATTGGATTTTGAAGGCACAGTCGATATTTTAAAATTGATCGCTTTCGCGATATTAGTTATTCTGCTTTCACATGGAACTGTAAAACACCGAGTGATAAAAAAATCGGATGATAGTTATTATTAAATTATTTTTAAATGTGTTTTAATTGTTTCCCTTAACTGTACATATCGAAAATTATATTATATTATGTGAAAATAAAACATGATGAAATCTATCAAAATTTTGTCCAAAAGGTGAAAAAGATAATAATTAGGTATTCATATAAGTGGCCAGAAAATTATTATCTCGAGCAACAACAAAAATAAAAGAATACATCAGTTTTTAAAAGATAGTTAAGTAATTATTTTCAGAACATGCACGTAATTATCATGTGTTCAAATCTTTATTGTTAAAATTAAAATACTCTCTGATCGAAACAGAAACGTAAAAATTTATTTAGAAATTTGCAATTATTAGCATAAATACACATAATTGTTGCTTAAGGCATATTCGCCTTTTTTAAGCAAGTTTTTTTTTTATTTTATGCCTTTAATGTAATAATCAAATTATAGCTGCATGCAAATTTACGAGTTTGCGTAAACAGAGCTGCTTATTAAGGACTGCGTTTGAAAGATTAATCCGCAATAATTCGGTTTGTCAATGCTTGTCGATGTTTTGCGGGACGATAAATCGTTAAACAGTGGGCTAAAATGGTACACAATGGTACCACTGGCGAAGGGTTTGGTTCGCATAATTACCAGTAACGATCGATACTCTCGGCTTATCACAGTTATTGTACACGATGCAACTTACGTGGCAATTTGTGGCCTTCCGTTTTGTTCGGAATAAAACAATCTGAACAACAAGCAACACAAAATAGTTACGTTATTACTAACGCAATATATCATGATTACGTCTTCCTTGTTTATACATGATGAACGATTACGTGGAATTAGAAATATTCACGTATCCGTTGGACAATTTACAAGCATGCTTATTCTTTTTTCACTTATTTTCTTTCCAGCCTTCGTGTTGCACAGATTGTTCTACTTATCATTATTATTAATGTATTTGTGTGCACGTGCTGAGAATAAACATAGTTACATATTCTTCTTTAAATATTTGAAAATATTTACATTTTTAAATAAATAAATTTAATAGAATATTCATCATGTTGTTTCTTATAATAAGTTCGAGTATCTTACATAATTACATATACAATATTTTAATGGGGCAAACAAAAATTATTTTTTAGTCTGCATCTAGATAAATTTTCAAATACTTTAACAAGTAAAATTGTTCCTTTCGTGTATTAATTATTTCTTTTTATTAAAGAACTCCACACTAGTTATAAATTTTGTCCCGATGAATTGAGTTATAATTCTCACATATATGATGTATATGTATATTATAATATGATGAACAAAAGATGTCATAGATACAAGGTTTAATAGCTAGTGGACAGTTTTTGAGTTAAACGTATTAAAGATGCTCTCTGAGTTTTTTTTTTCTTAGCGGTAAAATTTGCGTGCTTACTATTATAGTGGACAGATTTCAACCAGTGAATAAATTTCAATCAGTCCCGATGGTCCAACTTCTCAAGATCGTCTCATTTCGAAAGGTATTTTTTACCTGCTTTTACTTATCATCACGACAGAAAATTTGGGCGTCGCCGTGATTTACGGTGACTAATTCTGTTATTTCCATTGATAAATTCCGCACGATCCGAACTGAGAGAACGAAGGAATTCTCTCTTTCTCGTCGAGATGAATTCAGCGGAGGAGGACGAGAGAGAATGCGCCGGTTCTCGGCTGGGCGCTATTAGCTCGATTGATTATATAGCATCGACCGGATACCTCGGGGATACTTTGACGAGTGTGCGGTGCACTTATGTCAGATCTCGACCGAACTCGACCGACAATGAGAAAGCTGCCGCACTTGCGCGACTATAATATCACGGTATTTGCACACTCGGTGACCTTGAAGGTATCCGTACCGCCCTGCGAGCCTTGAACTTGTACGCTGAAGAATCCCGTGCGAACTTGGCGACGGTCCAAGTCGATCTACTTAGAGTCTGCATCCTCAACGTGGATTAGAGATTCGCACTTTTATTTTTTGTCTACAATATGATTTTATTAGAATCCGCACTTACTCGCACCTGGCGGATTCTGATAAAAATCTCACGTTTGACACGTTAAAAATAACCGTAGGACGCCTATCGTTACGATCGATCAAACATTCGGTGCGTTCACCGTCTCGATTGCCTATAGTAGTAAAAAAAAGATGATATATAACTTGATTAAAATCATCGTATTTCCTACAACTGTTTAAATTATGACTTTTATGACATATTTTAATTTTTAATAGCGACATTTTACCGTGTTGATAAAAATGAAAGGAAATTGACTTCCCTGAAGACTAATGTATTTTTATGGAAAAATGACATATTATTTATAATTTTAATAAGGGATGAAATTTACACAACTTTATATTAATGTTGCAGTGTTCAAATTTTGAAAATTCATGACATAGTTTTGAAGAATATATTATAATTGAAAGTATGACGTAGGAAAAAAGTCAAGTTATGTATATTCGTTTTAATTAAAACGATCCAATTTTTAGAAAGAATTTTTTAAACACTTTACTGAAAAATTGTGAGATATATATCACTTTTCTATCAACGCCGCAATTTATTCATGATTTTTCTGATTATTTTACTCGTAATGTTTTTCTTTCGAGTAGTTACTTCTACCGTGATAAAGAATTAGGGTCTGAGCACAGGAATTGTTGTAAAACTTATTTAAAGACTTAAGTTGTAGACGTAAGTAACGCATAAGCTTTGATGTATGACGTACGATTTATTGCCATCTTTTGGAGACATGGCAATAAGTTGTACGTCATACGTGAAAGCTTGTGCGTTACTTACGTCTACAATTTAAATCTAAGTAAGTGTTACGACAATTCTTGTGCTCAGACCCTTCCTGTGTAAGTCATTGAAAATACTAGGTCATCTAAGATATTTTCTGTAAGCATGTTTTGATGCCCATAAAACTAAAATGATTAAATGAACGATTCGAGTGCCTCGTGTATTGCATTTTCTTCCAAGAAAATCTGCTTTATTATTTGATCGTCACTCGCGGCGTCGTAATAAAAGTTCCGTTACTGCGATGTTCCGTGATGCACATTATTGTCCATCGTGCCTTGCGGGGATGAACATTATCGTTGCATTAACCAATGCGATATCAACGCTGTCCATTTCGATCAAGAGATATGTATCCGGTGCATCCTGTTATGCGCAATAGTTTTTTTTTCACAGCCTTTCGCATGGTCGAAGGCAAGATTCGATCTATGCGCACTTATCCATTTCCGGGTGCGTGCTTTGGACTATTAAGCTAAATATCCCTTCCTTTTGAAGCTAGTGGAGAAAAATCGCCTCGCAGATCTGAATGTTTTGTTTAATCTCAGGAATTTATTAATGCGACTCAAAAGAGGAGTTATTTATAAAATGTTTAGATACGTTTGAACATATCAAGTGTTGCTTTAATAATATTTCGGCCATATTAAGAATAAGAACAAAAAAATCAGACTAATCCGAATAGCTTTTTATTAAAGTAAAATTGAGAATTTTAATTATTTTAAAAAATATAAAACTTCTTCATATTACAGATATAAAAAAATATATTAAGGAAAAGAATCCTATTGGTGCAAATAATATTTATATGTAGATATAAGATTAAGCGTTAAGAACTCGCTTCAACTTCGAAAGTAAGATTTTTTTTCTTTTATCTGATTTATTCTTAATCTATTCAGTCTAATTTCTAACAAAAATTAATGTAAATTTAATAGGATACTTACATTTTTATTTTCTATTTTCCATATTTATTCTATTTCAAATATTATTCATACTTTAATATTTATCGTAAATTCTTTTGCATCAAAATTATTCTATAATTATATTTCTATCAAATTTCTTTTAATTCTAATACATAATAAACATTCATCCATAATAAACATATGTCCTTTTACTCCAAACTAGACAATAGGTATTATCCTATCTTCTCTAACTGCAAGATTTTTTTTTTATACACGCAGAGACCCTTCGTCAATAAGCCAGTCATTAGAGCAATCTATCTCGTATACTTGTGTCTCGTAAAAACCATTTAATGGATTGAAGAGAAAAGCACGGCGCCGTAAGCGGCTCCGCTTAGGAATTCCTCACCGGGCGGATACACCTTATCGCGGCTCGTCTTTCACGAGGAGGTATACCCTTCGGCGGAGGTTATCTGTGGGGGCCGTCAGGTGGGAGGTGGAGTCACGGGTGACGAGTCTCGGTAGGGCCCCCGTCGACGCAGTCAGTAGATAGGTAGGGGCCCCCCTCGGGATCCCACGGCACGCACGTACCCCCGGTAAATGTTGGACCCCCACTTGCGACCGGCTGAGTCGTGCTGGTGCGCGGTCGACGACGATCATCGTCGAGTCGCCTACAGTTGTAGTCGGCGCACCACTCCGCGAGTACGCGACACTCCGCGCGCGGCGGACACCCCGCGAGAAATACCACCGGTACTCGATACCAGACGACGATCAGGACGAAATCGTAAACCCGTCCGAAAGACCCGGTACCCGGAAGAATTTTAATACGAAACGGAAAAGCAAGCGAGGAATTCGAAATCTTGCGTCTCGCGATCCGTCTACGGATCTCCGCGAATCACTTGTTGTACTCGTTAGTGGATCAAGTGTGTCCGAGTACTCGAATGTCTCTCGCGGAGTAAGAAAGAGCCGTGACAAAGGGCGTACTTTGGAATGAAATCCATGTTTTACATGCGATCGCAGTACGGACACTTTGCGCGACAAATGCACCACGAGTACATGTACTACTCGGTAGTAAGATACTCGAGTTTTGGCGGGATAGAGGCAGACGCGTTTTCGTTTACCTAAAATTCCATTAAAATTTTGGCGTCGTAGCTGGTAAACTCATTGATGAATAATTTAGATATTGATGGGATCAAGAGATCCACAATCGCATCGTTTGAAATCCGCATCCTACTTTTTGAACCGCAGAAAGTCCGGTGCTCCAAATATTCTGCGAATACTCTAGTATTCACTACCTGACAAAACAAATACCCTTTGAAGATTCGCAAAAAGTCTTCACTTTTTATTCGAGCGAATACGTGGAAAGAAGAAATATTTTCCAGAATCAGGAAAATACAGTGAGTAATGTTGAAAACGTTAAAAATACAATATTATATTCAAATATTATCGATTTTTAGTCATATTACTTTGATAATTGATTAGAATAATTTTGAAGTTATGAAATAAAGAAAGAAGTTGGAAAAAATCGAGAATACGGAAAGATTTCTTAAGATTTTTATGGGCAATATTTCATAGTAAGAATATTTTTAGAAAAGTAGCGAAATCATGAAATTGTCACGATTACTAGTTTGGAAAAGAAAAAAAAAGAGCAAAATAAAAAGGAAATCGCTATAGATAGATCTTACAATTAGAAGAGGCAAAGGGCATTTTTTAACAATTTTTAGAGATATTTTGAAACAATCTTCAGAAAAGTATTTAAGAAATAATAAGTATTAGAAATAATATTTAAGGGAACATTTTAATAATTAAATAATTAATATTTTTTATAAAAAGTTGTCCTCTTGCGATTAATTAATAACTTTGAGACAAAATGTAATGCACATGTTAAAAAGTGTAGAAAAATTTAGACAACGGTTTTGTTACAGTTTATTAGGTCGATGTGAATTAATGAGACGAGATAATACCATAAATATTGCGATCGATATCCGCGAGTTGGAAATTAAGTGCGTGCTTACGCAGAAGATATTCTTGCTTGAAGTAGAATGAGGAAAACGCACGGACGAATGGCGTTTAATGTACGGTATTCGTATGCGCACGCGATAATGGTGACAGTATTACGTTAACAGAGATGCGTGAGCGATCGAGATGTATGCGCATGGCTCAAACGATCGTCACTTGAATGCAGTAGGATGAATCAGAAAGTCTTGTAGAAGAACTTGGCTTTACAAAGAAAGGAAACTTAACAGATGATTAATGTTTTGTTTAATTTCCTTGTAAGAAATTAAATTATTTTCTTACAAAAACGCAGTCTATAATAATTAAGACGCAGTTTATTTTTTCTCATGTTTTTGTTTTATCAATTAATTATTAATTTTTAACAAATAATAATATTTATATTACAAAAAGATGATAATAAATACTTGTAGATAATTGCATTAATTATTAATTTTTATTATTTTATCATATTATTATTAAACTTTGCATCAATATTATAAATATAAATACTATATTTGCAATTTTTCTGGTGTATTTATTACATTTTTGTTTCTGTCTAAAAATTCGGATGATACATTTGAGTTATGATCGTTCGACATTACAATTCCGAGAACAAGATTAAAGCATGCCATGCGTATGCATAAATTACTTAATCGAACTAACAGACAGTTTTAAAGAATTCTACGCGTATATATTTGTATAAATTAATATTCCACCCTCGCTCTCTCGCAAAATATCCAATCGGATGAATCAGCCTAGTTAATTGACATTCCGTTAGCCATGGAAAGTTCAAGGAAATGCACTCTCAAGTGCGGCTTTACTTAAAACTGGCGTTATATTTAGACGATTGCTTGTTTACGATCTCTTTGTGCTCCATTATATGCTAATTAGGAGTGCAACCCAGTAATTAGTCGCATTACTTTGCGCTCGAGTAGATCCGGCTGTACTAAGAATGTGATTACTACCGATATCGGCGATTCCATTTGTTTCGAGAGTTAGTGATTATAGATATCATGTGTATATTTTCTGCTAGTAAAGTTGAAAAATATTTTAATTAATTAAATGTTAATAAATAAATCGATTGCGAGTAATGCCAATCCTCGTCACCAGCAAAATGATTGAGAGAGATCAACAAGCTGTAAAATATAATTAATTTATAATTTTTGAACTAATTTTTTTGAAATCCGTTTTCTTATTTTTTAACTGAAGTAAAAAAAAAATTGTTAAGACTTCTGGTCACTTACCATGGTTATTTTAATTGTAACATTAAAAGCGAGAAAACGCATAATCAAAATTTCTATATGATACATTAAAATAAAAGTATTTTTCAATAAAACAATATTTACGACCAATGGAACAGATTTGTAAAATATCCTGGCTCTTATTAAAAAATATTTTTATTTTAATACTTTTTAAAAGAATTTTTATTATATATCTTCTTACTTCTCTCATATTATTTTCTCATAATCTAAGATAGTATAAGTGATGAGGAACCTTAAGTGTAAATAATATTTATGATTTTGACAATTCAATTTTTTTATAATAAGATTTATAACTGTTATTATAATATTTAAATATTTCCTTTCTTATAAATAAGATATTATAGTAGAAGATTAGAGTTTAAGGAATTATACGAAAGAACAAAAAAAAATCCATCAAGACTTATCGCAATACATGATAATTAAAAAAGATTCCAACTTTTTTCCGCGATAAGGTAAAGACACACTTGAAAGAGCAAAGTAAAGGGGTTTGGGATAATTAATCTTATTTCGCACACAAAGGATTAGAGTACTCATTGTGCAGCACTAACCCTCTTTTCATCGATCGCTCCATAAATCACTGCCATCACGCGAGTAAAGTCTATTTCGACGGAACAATTTTAAAGCGTTATCACAGAATAAGCATTTGGTAGAAAATTCACGTATAAAAGTTTGCATAAACATTGTACAAATGGATGGAATAAAATTCCACACAAAGCTGCACGCAAGAGATAACCGAAAAATAAAACAAAAATAATATTCTTGCCTTCTCTTTTCATAAAATATATAAATCTATAGCAAAATATAATCATTGTTCTGTATAAGTTATTGTAAGTCAAATTATTTGTTTTGCTTTTGATTTCATATACACAAGTAAATTTTTTTGTTGAAATTGACTAATACTTTTAGCAACATTACGCAGCTAAAATATTATCTTAATATTAAGTATTAAAGATAACGAATAACAATCCAAACTTCTTTCTTTGTATAAAGTTAACTTTGTATATCTCTCTCTATTGGAAAATCTATAGCATTAAAATCATCAGATGTAACTTATTTCAAAATACTTTGCGTGCATGAAATACTGCATACTTTAAGACAAAATATATCAAATTTTAATAAATATTTGTTTGAATAATATTAACTTAATTAACATTTACTCACGGCAAATATACATTTATTGAATAAAAAAATAATGGATAAATTAAATTAATTATTTTTTCGTATAACAAATCAAACTAATCAAAATTCTTTATAAATCAAACAACTGGAAAACTTCTGCGGTTGACTCCTATTGCCCGTATCCTTTCCAGTTCTTTAATTATTTTTGTATCAAATAAATATATATTTACATTTAGTAAATATTTAGCTAGTACTATTCAAACAAATATTTATCAAAAATTTAGTACATTTTTTCTCAGTGCATCTATACTCAATTATTATGCACAATTATTATACAATTATTATTATACAATAGTGTATAATAATACTATAATAATATATTATACAAAAAAAAAACCAAACGGACCTTAATATTATCCATTCAATGCAGATCATTTGAACCGTCGAAGGAAGCGAAGGTTCTTTGCGTCGGTGATTTTATCCCGCGAGATCGGCGATCGATCGTCAGAGAACGGGAGCGTGATCGCGAACCGGCTGATCGGCGAAGTCGAGCACTTGATGGTTCTTCAAGTCGCGAACCGGATAGAGATCCAAGTCAGTGCGGAAGGCGGACACAGCAACTAGAAAACGCTCGTACATCTCACGAAGAGGGGGACGCCCTTACATGCGCTGTCGTCGCGCTGTCACCAGTACAAATCGCACGCGAGCTAACGTCTCGGCGATAATACACGTGCCTTACGACGTACGACGTACGACGTCGCGACGGTCGACACTTCCGTCTCGTCGTCACCGTCGATAACTCGTCGCACCGTAATTACAGCAATAAATGTGCCGCCGTTGTCGCGGATGACGTCTCGGTCGTTCTCCAAAATGACGATCATCAGGATCACCCTGCTGTTCACCCTCGGCATCGCCTGTCGCGGTAAGTACGATCTATCAACGATTTTCCAACTGCCAATCGTTTAGATTAGTCATCAGGAGTTCCTCGAACCGCTATTCGACACTTTGGTTACCGAAAAATAATGCAGACATTCGCAGGTGTTGCACATTTCATTAAAATTACGTGAAGATAATTAATTACTTAAATAAAGTAATTTATTTTAATTTAATAAAATAAATTTAATTAAAATAAAAGTAGGAAACAGCAAGATATCAATTAAGCGATATTGTACTATCTTACTTTTCACTTGATATAACAAATAGACTAATTAATTATTTCAAAAGCGTATGAAGTAGTTGGTATTATGATCATCGATATTTTTTGAAGCATAAAATTTGATGATAGAAAGCAAGAAGTATATATCAAAAAGCAAAACTTTTATCTAATTGCTTTTACATTATTATTGATGTTAATGAGCTCTTTTTTTATTTAAAACTTTTTTGTAAATAATTTTCATCAGTTTCTTAGGATTAATTTTTATATTTAGGTATAAATTAATATTTATATTTAAATTTCATTTTTCTTCTTACCTTTATTTTTAATTACTTTCTTACTTTTTTCTTACCTTTATTTTATTAAACTTCTAAAGTTTTAATCGCTATCTTGACAACGCTTGTTATCGCCTGCAAGTTACGAGCAGTCATTTGCATTCTAATTGGCGCTCTCGATATAGTTTCTGATAGCCGATCGAAGTGAAGCGTCTTAAAATAGAAAGCTAGATGATAACGATCGATACTTATTTCTAAACGCGGCTGTAAATTGACAATGCGACTCACCATCACTCGAGCCACTTGGGTATGCATCGGTCGTAGATATGTAATGACAGAAATTTGATGCGTCGTCGATTGATTGGCTCGACGAAAATTACTTATGTAATTGAGCGATTACAGGGACTCGCGATGGAGATTAATGTATTATGTAACGCAGGATGTACTGATCTTCGTTCGAGCGCTTAGAGTCCCTGAAAATCTTTTCTTTTTCATTTGACGACGACAATTGTATTAGGACATTCATCAAGTCGAAGCTACAATCTTTAAGATTAGTTCGTTCACTTTAATTAATTGTGTCAAGATATCTGCGAAATTTGCGTTTGTGATTTGATAAAAGAATTTTTAGTTTTGCAACTTTGTAATTTATCGTTTTATTATACGATAAAGCTTTAAATTAAATCACATTGTTAAAATAAAGATTCATTTAAACGATAAATTAAACTAGAAATTCAATTTGCGACAAAATTTTCTTAATTTTTTAATATTATTTGAAATCACTTTAATTTTATAATTATTCATTCTTTTTGTACAGTGTTAATAAATTTTAAATCAGCAATCGTTCGCTCTATCTTTTGTCCTGTCAAATAAACACAAATGTCATAAACACAAATTATAAACAGCAACAACACTTCTTATTTATCAAGCAATTATTTTGTTAACGAAAACCGTTAGGTGTTATTATTTGTCGATTGCTAAACACTACGAGCCTGAAATCTTTTAGAAAATGACTTTCAAAGATTGAGTCTCCCAAGATCAGTCGCTCAATCACTCATAATTTTGTCAGTTGAATTTATTCGCTCATCTCTGCAAGTTTATTTTTGCGCTCTCGCTCTTTGCTCAAGACACTTTCGAATTAGATTACAATTCGTACTCTAAGCAACATTTTCTTCACGATTTCGAATAAGTGTCTGTGTTTCTCGCTTTCGCGCGTCAAAAACTAAGAACTGAAGATATCTTCTTCGTGGTCAGTAAAATCGGTCGATTACATACTTTATTTGTCACGGTCTGGAGAACTTCATCCTCGAGTTCATTTTCAGATTCTGTGCTCCGAAAAATTGACTCTCATTTTCTCATACATTCCATCACGGAAATTTAGTATTTATTTATTTAATCCAATGTATATGTATAAATAACCGTTAAAATTAAATATTTTTATTATATTAAAAATAATTATACTTTACATTAAAATTCAGATCTATTCTAGAATCAACACGTTGATTTTGCCTGATTTCGTTTGCATTTGCTATATCATGTATATATCTATTATTATATTAGGTGTTGGAATTAATTCGTAGCGTTTTACAAGTGATGGGAAGTACTTTCATTAATGTATTTTTTAATGCTCATGTGAAATAAATAACATTCTTTCATTAAAAACGCTACGAATTAATTCCAACACCTAATATAATTCCATATCATCTATCATATAATTATTATATAATTATTGTAATTAAGTAATGTTTTTATAATATATAAAAAGCAATAAAAGACAAAGTACATAAAAATTTGCGCTATAAATTTTAAACAATATTCTATATATAATATAATCCTTGATATAATCCGATTTTTAATTCTGTAATTTATGCAGCAAAAAATAGTTTAGTATAACATTTTCCCACAGCTTCTCACAAATAACCTTCTTATATGATTATATAATTTCAATGTCCGCACGTAGCGCCTTGAACAATACTTCTTAAGCCGCTCGCCTCTAATCAGATATTATGTGCGATCGTTAACACGCGCTAATAAACACTATAAACAATGCACGATAACGTATGTCATGCATAACACGGAATCGATATGCGGAATCATCATCACTTTTACGGTTTCAAAGACCTTAATCACAACAAGGGCCACGTATATTAAATCACGATACCAATTGCATTCGAAATCACTATTGCGAGGGCATTTGGATCCATTATCGATATGACGCAATTGTCCGATTCGCCTCGAACATTAGAATTCTCAGAGATAGATCCGAAATTCAAGTATTGTACAGAAATTTATTCTAATCTGTTTTATTCGTCTCTTATATGTACTCGTATATTTTATTACTTGTTTTTGTAATTCTTCGAAAATTTTTAAAATCGCAAAAAGGAAGTTTCACTTGGAAGTTAAAGAAGCAACACGAGATGAAAGATTCGCGAAGGATATGTTTGCGAATTTTTTATATCTTCTTTTACTTTTCATGTAATTGTCCGTTTCTACATTCTCAGTTCTGGTAGATATCTCAGCAATCGTATAATTATGGAAATTACAATGTTTTCTGCAATTTATAACTGCAAGTTATCACTTATTATTCAAAAACATTATCTTGGTATGTCGAGGTATGACATTGATATAATCAATACTTCTGATAAATCTACAAGCCATATCTTCAACATGTAATAATTTTATTTATGTAGGTTACTATGTAGGTTACATATTTTATTTAAAAAAAAATGAATTTGCTAAGTAAACTAATAAATTTATAATTTTATGTTATAATATTTGGAATACATCTTCGATATAAAATATAAAATAAAAGTAGAAATCATAGATTTTCTTTTTACTTTTTATTCACTATTCATAATTTACTATATTATAATTCAAAAATGCTTCTGAAAGATCGGTTATTGAAAATTCTGTACTAACGGAGAAAGCATTTTGATTCGATATCGCCTTCCTAGCATTGAAGTCTACTTCTACGTGCTGCAAATAGATCCACGTTGGCAGTGAAACCAGCTCGAGGCGATTCTCTTGCTCGCGATCTGTGTTTCGGGATCTCTTTTCTCCTTCTACGTTCGCCACGGTGATTGCGTTTCATTAACAAGTTCAGCACGTCATCGAAAGACGTACGTGCGACGCGTAGAAGCGATACGCCAACATGAAATTTAAAGGGCGATTTAGAAGGAATGTATTGTGCTCAATACAAAAATTATGTTATCTTTCAATCATAGCGCGACATGATAGGTTAATTTATCAATGTCGATTAATTTTAATCTCGGTTTAATTTACTTCCTATTTTTTTTCTAATTTTTGTAATTAAAAGAAGATAAAAAGTAAGTAAACTAAAATTAAAATTAATCTGCATTAATAGAAATGGACAAAAATTATTTACGTATTCTTATCTATTAATATAAATTTTTTTCTTACGGAAAAAATAAAAAAGCCGACAATCGATATTGCAAAATTGATTTTTTATACAACAGAATTATTTAAATAAAAAAGCAATGGATGACCAAATGTAAAAGAATTCGTGAATTTTATAATGAATTTTACAATCAGATTTGAACGGTTTTTTCACGTGATTTAAAAATTGTTCGGTCTGAACAGGCTTTAGTTCCGATCGATTCACTTTCGTCCCGCGCGTCGCCAGAATAACAAATCAATGAGCGACTGTGCTGCGTTTTCGCCGATGCTAAGACTAGGCGAAATCATACTGAGATCTTTCACGCGGTCGGAATCAGAGCGAAACGCAGTGCATCACGTGCGTCGCTTTTAGCGCTGGCCATCGCGCGCGATTTCTTCGTTGGCGAGCACCAATTCTCAAAGATCAATCAAATCCGTGTAAAACATTCTTACAAAAATTTAATCCTGGACAATAAAAATTAATTACTTATTTTGAATATTAAAAGTATCTACTGAACAGCAGTAATACTCAAAGTAAGTAATTAATCATTATTTTTCAGTATTAAAATAAATTACAGTATTAAAGTGAATTTTTGTAAGGACAATCAATAGTAACAATAAATGCAAATTCATTAGATGGAAATGTGTAATATCTTCCTTCGTCAATAATTTTATTTGATTATAACCCTCATAGGCTGTTATAGAATTGATTACGTTAAAACTGCTCGGGCCCAATTTGATCTACGTGTAATACAATAGGAAGAAAATTTTATTAGTAACAATGCATTTATGACTGATGATTTAATAAAATTTAAAATTTATTTAACATAAGTTAATGTATATGAGCAAAAAATAATTTTTTAATTTAAAAATTAGTAAGTTTTGTAAGTTTAGAATGATTTTGAATAACAGAAAATTAATACATAGCATAATGGTTCCATAAAAAATTAAATTTTCCAGAAAAGGGAAAAACTATTTTTTAAATTAACAGAAAATTATTTGCTAATTAAATAATATTAGTAAAAAGGTTATCAAATAATATTGAACAATATTTAACATGATCAAATTACATTTTTGTCATTTTCATTTTACAATTATTAAAAATCTTCTCTTTTTGAGTTATGATATAATTTTTTAAAAATAAATTTCCTAAAACCGTTTCATTTGAATTGTAAAATAATTTTAATGATTTTTTATGAAGTTAACTTAGTTTACTTTTAATGATTAATAAGTAATGTTTACTTAAAGTGGCGTATGAGATTTTAAGGCCTAAAGATTATAGCACACAAAAAACTTAAGCAGTAAGACATACAGATAAGCAGAAAGGAAATCAGCTTTTTGGATTTGTTACTATTTATTACGGTTTTTACTATGATTGGCCAATTTGCTCACTATTTACGTTTAACTGCTTAAATTTTTTTCATATGCCATGACCTTAAAACTTTAAATCTTAAGACTTAAGCCGTAAGAAATTCATCAATCACAGTCAAGTGATGAGAATAATCGACTATGATTGGTCAATTTCTTACAACTTGAGGCTTAAAGCTTAAGTTTTACGTCTTAAAATCTCATTATAGACGCCGCTAAACTGTTCAGTCCCTCTTTCATCATCTTTAATTAAGTTTAATCGATGATTAACTTACAAAAGTGCCAGCAGTAATTCAATAAATTAAAACTTCTCCTTTCTCTTCTTCTTCTTGATAAACTATGTTCAGTTGGTAATTGTGATGATCGATGTTAACCATCGATTAATATTAATTGGAGTTGATCAAAGAGTTCCTAAACAGTAATAACTCGAGAATCATATTTTTTTATTTGTGTCACTTTTGAAGTAAAGGAACCATATGTACAACATACAACGTACATCGTACATCTCATACAGTATGCAGTGGTATTCCAATCGTGATATCCTAGGCGATCCTCATAGGTCGACCGGTGCATCACGCCACGCCGTACATAAAATACATCCCACCGCCGGGGGCGGTGAGGAATTCGTACGAATTCCGGCGCGCGCGGCTCTCTTCTCTGCCTTCTCTTTCCCTTCGCCTACCGGACGGCTCCCATGCACGCAGGTACATCCAGCAACCCTTCCCCTGCCTACCACTCACGTGTTTGCATTCCAGCGCGATGTTTCACTAAATGCACGCATTGCACCGGGTTTAACCACCCTCCCTGAGGGAGAACCAGTTCTTTCGGGGCCGACAGTGTAGTGCCGAGACAACGGCATGTTGCGTGCTTTACGGAGGAGGAGAAGAAGGAGGAGGAAAAAGGAGCGACATAAGAGAGCCGCGCCGAAACTCGCGAAGAATAGGCTGCGATTATCATTCCACGCGATCAATGCGATTTCTCCCCGTCTTCTCTCCCCGGAGACATCCTATGTGTATAAAAAACTGCATTCATTGAAACGCACACGTAATCTTACAGTCGTAGATACTCAGTCGTAGATATAAGGAAAAATCTCAGCGTCACTTCCGTGATCTTGAAATGTAGATGGCATATTTATGCGAATTCGAATTAGCACTAGAATCGACGTTCAGCAGAATGTTTATTTTGCAACTGTTGGAAGTTTTTCTGCGTTGATTGGATTATACTTTTAAATATAGACTGACCTAGAAAAATAACTTTTTCTTATCGAAGGAAACTTCCAACAGTTGTAAAATAAACTTTCTTCGCTAAATGCGACTGTATTTATACTTACGTATGGAAAGAATGAAACTCTTTTTTGGAAATATCTAAAAATTTGACTGGATGTAGATCTGAAAATAATTTTGTTTTGTTTTGGACAAAAGAATTATGTAGAAAACTTAAGCATATTGAACGACACTGTAAAATATTTTTATATTCTAGCAATCAGCTAAAATATCCTATATAATAATTATGATTGTCTAAGAAAATTATTTTCTCTTTTGCATTTAATTGAATTTTTAGATATTTCAGCAAAACCGTTTTTTCCACATATGTACAAAAAAATTGAACCGAGGAATATTCATTGAAGCAGAACAACAGGTCACAATAATGTCAAAATGATGTTAAAGTGAATTATGATCAAAAAGTGAGTTTTAATAATCATTTTGAAGTCATCATTTTGATGTCATCATGACTTTTTGTTTTGCTTAGATAGAGATAGAATTTAAAATGAGGATGCAACGGAAACTGCAAGGTGAACACTTTGCAACAACGATTCGTACACGCGCGATGTTTTTACGGAAAAAAAATTAAACGTTACGGGATAATGAGGTAAATCACGATTTACGCGTCTCATACTCTGCGTCCAACTGTCCAGATGCGAAAGGCTTAAGCAATGCGTAACCTGGATGTTCATCGAGAACGCGTAAGTAGTAAGTGTCGATTAGTCGAACGTCACGCGTCAGTAGATCGAACCTCATTGAGCCGATCCTCGCGCTTTACTGAATGTGAACGACACTAGTATGTGAGCTTGATAATTTACATGAAATACAGTGACACATAAATTATCTCTTATTTACGCGGTTTTAACGCGCTTGAAATGTTAAATAATCGACATTGACGCTTTTAATATTCGCCTTTTATACTCATTTCTTCACTCTTTAATTCACATCACGGAGATGCATTTAAAGCACCAGAATAGAATTGATTGCAGTTACATTTATGATTATGTAGAGAAGGTAACTTCCTCTTCTTGGATATGTGTTAATCGTAGATAAAAAAAAGATGAGAGGACACGGAGCGTGTTAAAGTAATGAAATGCGGAATTATAGAAGTCCGATATTTCATAGTGATATCTTCTCGAAAATGATTGTACGATTGTGCGATTAGCATGAGATAACAGACTCCTGAGGACGAAGGATGCACATTCCTGCGTATCCTTGACACGGTCCGCTCGGCTCTCGCGCTCGTCAGGCGTACGTCTCGCCGTTTACGGAATTCTCAGGTTTCAAGGCATCGACGTCGTCACCGTCGTGTAAATATAAAAAACAGACGTGCACATACCTCGACGAGAAGTCAGCCGTGCGTGAGAAGAAAAAGAGGGAGGATTGAAAAAAAGAATAGAAGCTATATCAGTTATTATCCTGCAATAAACACCGCTAGAAAAATGCAAAAAACTAACATCACAAAGTTCGATAACTTTTTGTGAAAGGATATAATAATATTAATGAATATTGAAAAAAATAAATTAGATTATATTGATTAATACCCGTTTCTATCAATGTACATTAACTTTTTCAGTTCTGAGAATAGGCTCGTTTCTACCAATGTAGATCAACTTTAATCTCGGTTCAACTTACTTCTCATCTATTTCTAATTCTTAGAACTAGAAAAACATGAAGATATATATATCTATATTGGTAGAAACGAGCCTTAGAAAAAGATGAAGAGTTTTGAACTGAGAGATTAAAATTAAACTATATTGATAGAAATAAACATAAGTCTCTCCAGAAAAAATAAAAATTCACAATTCCAGGGAAAACTCTAATAAAATCAGAAAGTAATTCTACAAAAATTAATTTTTCGACTTATATATAACATTCATGTAACTTTTATTAGCAATTAAAGTAAATAAGGCTTTGGAATAATAATTCAAAGTTTAGAAAGGAAGTCTGTAGGAATGATTATTCGTGAATAACTGCATTAACTCTTACAGGCTTTTATAAGTTTTTCTTTCTAACTTTTGAATTATTAATCTATGCAATTATTCGTTCGTACTCTCACATAAATTTTTTTTAATTTTTAAATGATTATCCCAAAGACTTTAATTATTAATAAAAGTTATGTAAGTGATAAATCGGAATAGAAAGATAAATGTAACAAAGATAAATGTAACAAAAGTGAAACAAGTAAAAGATTGATATTTAGTGAGATTTTCTAATGTCATATTAACTGTATCGTTAATTAGCGACGGCTAATGACAAAGATGATTCTGCTCTCATTGTCGATAAGATGTTAGAGAATTCCTCTATAGAAAGAAAAGAAAAACTCGTTTCAAAAAATCTATAGAATCGCTATCGGCCGTGATCGATTGAAAGATTTATGATCGATAATGTCCGTGATTTAAATTCGCGTCGGATGACATATATATGTTCAACTGGATAGCAAGTGGAGAAATTATGGATAGCATGCAAACGCGACTAGCGAAAATGATCTCGTGAACGGAAACGAATACGACGACGATGGATTTCCGAGTCTGATCAGTAATGGTGCGATCGATTAATATTCGCGGTGAGTCGATTCATCGGCAGGAAACCGGAGGGCTGTGATCAGCTGTGCGCATTTCCGGGATTGATTATAGAGAAGAGAAACCAAATTGAAAGTATCCTGGCATTAGAATTATGTTAAAATCTCGGAGAGACCGGAAGAAAGGAAAGGGTATCTTTCAAATGCTGATATAAATTTAATAAAAACCAAAAAATACACTAAATCAAGAGAAAGTTAAAATGACTTTATTTCGATGTCATGAAAATGAAAATGATGTTGGTTACAGAATTTGACTGTTTATTGACGTTAAAAATAAAAATCAGGATCATTTTGCATATAGAAAGTTATTTTAACAGGTCATAAACATACTATTTTTAAAATATTACTCATTACTACATTTACTATTTTAGTTTTACGCGTATAATTAATACAGCATAAGGTTCCTGTAATAGTCGATTAAAAACCTGTTCGAGTCATAGCAAGAATGATGACGTCAAGGATTTCTCACTTCTCACAAAAAGAGAACAGTCGATTTTTATAGCTCAGTAGTTCAACGAATTCAAATAAACCTTCAAATCGAACAAAATCCCTTGCGTCTGGATTATAAATATTTTTTTAATCTTCCAAGGAAGTTTGACGAGCATACTTTCTGAAATAATTTTGTTTATAACAATTCGAAGGCCTCATCAGAAAGGTATATTTATCTTGATGCATAAATATGATGTAATATTATATATATATGCTTGTAATAACGAAACATTAAGATTTCATGGAAAGGAAAGTTAAAAAATCCATCCTGACGTCATCATTTTTAGCAAAAAATTCAATTTTTTTTCTAGATAATTATCACGAGAATAATGTTTTAACTTAAGCAATAGATTCTTTTTTTATAATGATTTTGATTACCGCAATTGTCTGTCAAGAATAATCGTAAGGTAACAATGTTCCGCACACTTTCGTAACATATTTTTTATTTAAATTTATATCCTGTAACTATATCTCGTAATAAATCTTGAGTATTATGTTGCTTTTTATTATCATAAATAGGAAATAATATTAGTTACGTCTATGTTTTAATGCTACTGCGCATCCATTGTAATGATTAATGATTTTCATAATTATCGTCAGTTAAATAGCCGCGTCTAACAATATCAGAGAAGAATATTTCACGCATAGATAACTACTTAAAGCACGCACAATTCTGACTCATATAAGCTGACAATTTGCATTCGCCTTAACTATCTTCCGTATGGCACAAGTATTTGAATTGGTAATTTTGGAGGGAATATTGTCAGGGGAAAATTAACATCTCCTCGAGAGAGATCGAAAGATATATTTAAAAGTTAAAGATTTTTTCCCTTGAAATAAACAAAATATTAATACTGCACATTTTAATAACTAGTAATTAAATTTTAATGATTCCTGTGCACATATGTGTATATTATTTTCAAAATATAAATTATAAGTAGCTTATTTTTAATTTTTCGCCGGTAATATAAATTTTAAGAATAAGAGAAACACAGCAAATTTTTTATTGTTCTGGATTATTTGAAAATCTGAAAAAATTCTAGTATACTCAAAGCTTCAACAACGAATTTTTATCATCCTAAAAGTCGGATTATATTTTACTTATTTTTTACACATTTAAATTTGTTTATTAATTTTCACAATTAAAATATCGATAATGCCTAAGACTTCCAGCAATTAAGATTGCTCTTTAGGTCTAACCTTTACGTTAATTAGTTTCATTATCAAACTCTGCCATTTTGTTATCAGTGGCTTTAATTTATACGTTTATCAATGTCTATAAAGCGTTTATTTTCTTTGTTCTATTTCATTAAGATTATTACGTACTCTAATTATAACTATATTACAAAAAAATATAAAGAAAATTGCTTAAAGAAGGTAAAATCGAATCGATCTTAAAATTTCATTAAAAAAATTTATACTTTTTATTTGTATTATTGAATAGGTCACGGGTTACTTGCATTTTTAATTGTAGAATAAGATTTATCATGACCTCTTTAAATCCATTTTCCTTTTTGCTAGATCAATCGATCCTGTTCTGACTGCACTTCTTATATTTATTATTTAAAATGATCTCAAGATGAGATTCCATTATCGTATATTGATCATACTTTTCCATTTTATTTTCCTTCCATAAAGAAGCTTCGAAAAATCTTTTAAAAAGATCGAACATGATTGAAACCAATCTTTCATTCAATGTGACATTGAAGCCAATTCTCCAATGTTAAGACGCGCATATTTGTCAAAGAAAGCGAATATTTGTCATAGAAAGTTAAATAATGAGAATAACTCAATGGGATCTACCACTTCCTCGACCCAAAAATTCTTGGTCGGCTATGCGCAGTAGCTAAATCATGTTTTATAAAATTAGCGTGAAAATTAAAGTTAGTGAAGAATATCAAGGTGCGAGATGAAAATCGCATCCCAAGTAAAATTAGGAATAAATTTTGAGAAAATTGACTCGAGGAATAATTGCATACTTGACGAGTATAAAAATAACATGAAATGGAAGATGCGAGGAGTGTCCTTTGAGTGAAAGTTAAATCCATGAGATCTTATTCTACAATTTTTAATTTTACAAACGTATGTCTAAAAATAGTTACATATAATATATAACTCTTCAGAATAATAGCTTCAGAATAATATCACGTTGATCTGCTTACGAATTTCCATCATGTTCGCTGACTCCATTCAAGGCGTAACATTGTACGGAATTATAGTTGTTACGAAATTGGTGCAATGGCCGATTGCGACAGAGGAATCCATGCGGGGATTCCGACACTCGATCAGGTCTAATAAGGTCGAACGACACGTAGCGCTATAAAATCATGTGCCGACAATCAGTATGTCAATGTAAAGGAAACGACCTTCCAGTGTCAGCGACCAGCTCCGTTTGTCTTGAGGACGACATCGGCTTCATATATAAACTGGCGAACGTTACGCGACAATACCAAGGACCAACTTCGGACTTGTAATTGTGCACGCACTACATACTCGTCATGTAGAAAGCGTGCAATCGGTCGCTCTTCCTTTGCCAATCGCTGGTGAATGATTCATAGAATCCTTATTAACTCATTAGTTTTAAAATCCCCCTAAACGATTTTAACAATTTAGATTAATTTGAAAATTAATTTGGAATTTAAAAACAATATAATTTGAGAAACCTTTACTTTCTTCTCCTTTTTTTTATACATTTAAAATAAATATATAGAAAATATGATTAAAAGAAATATGATTAATTAATGTAACAAGATTATTACTAATTAATTTATTAATTGTTATACTTTATCAAAATTTTATGATATTAAAAGTTTTTATCTATTTTATTATAAATTTATGAGATCACTTGTCTTATTTATATCTTATATAAATATTTATATTCTAAAGTAATCGATTAATTAATATTTATAGATGCTATTCTAAATTAATCCATCTACCTCATGAATTTTAAAGCCATTTTGGCTGCGTCTCTCTTTGCTATTATAATTGTAGTCAATTTAATTCACGATATGATATTATACGTAAACATATGTCTGTGAGCAGTTGCCTGGCTGCGCAATAGACACGATGTCTGCGTCAGCAATTCTTGCACAATATAAAGTTTCATCAGTTCCGCAAATAGTCACGCAAATGCGGAAATAAAGCCAGTTGCTTTTGGAGAACAATTCCCGAGTCGATCTATCGATCCGACCCTGATTCTATCTGCGCATGGTGACGCGCGACGCAAGGCGATTGTCTACGTGACTGTCGGTAGCTTCCTGCCCAGCATGTCCCACATATCCGTTCTTCTTCGCGCTGGACATCTTGCGACGTCCTCGCGACGATCGGCTTGCCGACCTGCGCTTTCGATTTTTCACGCAGGGACACCTTTGCTCTATTAACACATTTAATGTCGGTGATTTTTTTATCATTCGTTACTTTCACGAGAGTAGAAACGCCTATATTATATTATCGTGCGGGAAAGGCATAAAAAAATTTTTTCGAAGCATATTTTTTTTTTCACTTCCTTTTGTAACTCTACAATGACTGCGTTCAATAGAAAAAAGTAATTTTGTAATTCTTGTAAGATTTTTTAATACAATTGATTTAGATTCTGCGAGGAAGGATAAGATATCATTGAAGAAGCTTTTTTACTACAATTGTAAAACTGCTTTTTTTAACGCAATTAATTTCTATCAATTATCTCTCATTACAAAGAAAAATATTCCAAGTAAAACAAATTTGAAAATTATAAATTTACAATTACTGCTTTTTTTGCTTGATATTTAGCTATTCCTATCGACCAATCCGTTAATACGACTACGATATCGGAAGAAGATATCGGAAATGTCTCGGAATCGACCATCGTTCCTGAAGTGCAGGGCCACTCCATGGACGACATAATGCCGGGAACGAAGTCGTCGCCGATTGCCGTGATGTTCGTCGATATCCCGGAGCATACGGAAACGGAACTGGGATCATCCGTGTTGTTGGCATGCCGTACTGCTAATCCTGTGACTGAATGCCAATGGTCCTGGCAGCCATTGCCACCGGTTCACTTGCCGCTTCCGGACGTTAGTGAAAGCCCACCGGTTTCTACGAGTAAGCGCAATATATCGCATTGTTCTTTCTACGGCAAATCCAATTCCTAATGCACGTGAGAATCGATGTAGTGTCTATATAATTCTCACTCTTTAGTATTAATATCAACAGGGTGTGGATTTATTTAACCCCTGGTATTTACACAACATCATCATGATGTGAATTTAAAACTCATGATGTTAAATCCATATCAATAGTATTAATATTAACACCAACATAGTGAGAATTTTATAGACCCCGCAAGGTGTTAAATCCACATCTATAGTTTTTAGAATGTGTAAATTATTTAATTGTAGAAAGACTAGAGTCTCGTAGTATTCCATAAAAACGATAGAAAAGTATCTCTCCTTTAAAATTTTAAAGATGTTTTTTATGCAATCATAAATTCAACACCAGATTAATCAAGTCACTTTTAAAATTCATCCACGTGTTCTCTCTTATCGCTTTCATCCAGTCCGCGCGATAACTATTCTTATATTCAGGCTTATCTTTCTACGCCGGATATCGCAAGCATTATTCATAATTCTGTAATCACGCGCTGAATATTCATCGATGCCGTTCGCTCGAACCTCTCGGTGATTTCAGCCACGGCGATCCCAACGATCGCAACTACAGCAACTCCCACGACCCACCCATTGCCCGTACGACAGTTTCCCGCGTTCGGGAATAACAGTAACGATTGCTCCGTGAGATTCTCCAGCACTAAGCACGAGCAGACAGGATACTGGACTTGCGCGGCGAGAGCCTCGACCAACGATCCTTTCACTAGCACCGATCCTGCCAAGCTTAGCATCGTTAATGTTAATCACGGTAGGATTCATTCCAATCTTGTTAATCCCATCGATTTCAAAATTTCTGTACTTTTAGATATACTTTTAGATATGATATCTTGATATCTTCTCGTACTCGATCAAATTTAGTCTAAGTTTGTTTTACTTTTTGTCTTGAAATACTTGTATCTATGTTTATAACAAGAGAAATTTTTAATAGAAAAAATTCTTAAGTATAAAAATATTATACTCAAACAATTTTTTAATACTATATAATAAAATTATTTTTCTTTCTTCTTTTATTTACATTCTATTGATAAATCAATTTAATTAGGCTTCGGATTAAATAATTACAGACAAGTTATTTGAAAATTTGACAAGATCATCACACTTATCTTTTATTAATCTGTTTATATTTCTGATATTCCAGAAAGATAAAATTGTTTGAATCGTATAGTCCTGTTCTTTGTTTACAATTTTAATCGCGTGAATGTGGTAAATATGAATAAGCACAATGTATTTACGTAGTTGCTTTCGGACGACCTTGAATTCTTGGTGACAAAATACTCTGGATGTCGCTCTTTGTTCTTATCAAATGTGTCAATGATTATAATATTTTTATTTTCAGACTTTTGTGACGTAAAATATCATCATTTATTTTGCACTGTGTTTCAATATTTAATTAAAATTTGGTATTAAATTATCAGTAATGTTTGATTTTTTATTCATCTTACATCTATTAGATTCAGTTTTAAATTTTGACAACGATCCTGCGAATGAGTCATCCAAAAAGTGAAAGACAAATGAATCATAGAAATGTTGTTTCCATTCGAATTCGGTTTACTTCGATAACTATCGCGAATGAATCATACTATATTGCTATATGAAACATATAAACATTATAGATACACATTTCCTTCTAGAAAAGGTCGATTTCGAATTAATTAGAGAATCTGAAAATGAAAGTGCATACAAGGCCTCGTACTGAACAGAATGATGAGAGAAAGAAAGAAAAATAATTAATTGCGACGAGTTTCATTTTTAATTATATTTTCGCGAGTTGATCTTTCTAACTAACTTTCGAATCCCTTGTTTTTAAATTACGTAAGAGATACCGAAAGTGCAACTGGCGCACGTTTCAGGCATTCTCATTACATTCGCGAAGCACGAGAATGTCGTTGAGGTGCCGGCAGGATCCTCGGCACAGATAATGTGTCAGACGAAGTCGCCGGTGCGCGAATGCCAGTGGTCCTGGCGGCAGCTGAACCAGTCGCAACCCTGGAACCTCGACGTGAAATCGTTTCCAGCCTTTGGTAATGACAGTACGGAATGCAGTATCAAGTTCAAGAACGTCCTACCGGAGCAAGAAGGCTACTGGACTTGCGGTGCGCGAGTAGATCCGAATTCCTCCTTCACCCAGGCGACTCCCGTCCGTTTTCTCATATCGGAAGGTATTTAATTAGCTTTAATTTGCTTGAATTGGAAATTATAAAAATACTATTCATTCATATAAAAATACTATTAGATACGAAGGCTCGCTTTGACCAAATATGGCCTTCTTTACTTATATGTGTTGAATGTTCCTTGGTTGATTTTCTTAGTATTGTATTTAATTAATTATGCTGACGTTTACACATGTAATCTGTTTTATTTATTTTTATATTGACAATTTTAAATTAATTGATTACATTCTATACGCGTAAAGAATTGTATAATGATTAATTGAAAATGCAATCAAAGAAAATATAAGAATAATTATATATTTTACATTTTTCAGAATTTTCTTGAAGTTAAAATTCGTGTTTATAATAATAAAAATGTAAGGCACATATTTTAAATAACATAAAAATTACATAATTTTTTATTGTTTTAAAGTTCAACGCTCTCCTATATATTTTAACAAGTTAAATAATTGGTACGAACATCTTTAATACAATTAATAATCATTTTTCAGTGATTCGAATGATGTCTCTTACGCACACACATATATATATATTTAAAACCAGCTGCTTTTGATAATTTTGTGAAATAATTATTAGTAACTGTTGAATATTGAAAAATACTCAACAATGTCACATTTACTTTGCGTCACGATGACTCCGATCGATCTTACGCCATGCGATCCATTCCGCGATTGAAAAACCATCGAAGAGCTTTTGCTTCCCTTTTATAGTCGAGTTCGTGCAGTTGTCGCGCGGCGTGCAGGTTGCAGCCGGCGAATCGGTCTTCCTACGGTGCTTGGCGAACAAGCCGGTGATACAGTGCGAGTGGTCATGGAGGGCGTCGAACTCGAGCAAGGAACCACTGATGGTGAAGAAGTTCACTCCAAACAAGGATGCTGAACACGACTGTTCCGTGCGATTCAAGAACATATTGTACGAGGAGGAGGGTCTGTGGACTTGCGGGGTACGTTTGACGCCCGACGGTATCCTGCACACGGCGCCCGCGGCGACTGTCAGCCTCCTGCCTACAGGTACGCGATGGTTACGTTTAATTAAGAAATAAATATGCCCAAACCCTACAATTGTGTGATCGTTATCGGACGTCCGATCCGATCGCCATGCAATTATGAGCGCCGTGCGAAAGAATACTCGTGCAATTACGGTAATGTTTCGCGCAATCACGAATGGATTGATGTCTTGGCGTGAGATGATGTGAAAATTGATTGCTTGTAGAAAAACGGTGTTAATATTAAGAAATTTAAAGTAATTGCATAATAACATCTGTTTCAAATGTTTGTACTTTTTGTCTTTAATCGTGAAATTAAGATCTCATGTTCAGAATATTAAGACTAACTATAATGAAAAAAAAAAGAAATAATTAAAAATTTACACTTTGAGTTATTGATATCGGAATTTAGTGTAATTCGATCTCGTATAATTCGACTGCACTTTCCCTTTTTACATTTCACCTTTCTCTTACATTTTGTCTAATGTAACATTTATATTAAATGAAAACTAATTCTAACGCAGTTACAAATTGCATTCGTAGAGTAGTAATTGTAATGACTAATTAAATTCGATTTTATTTGATCTTCCCGGGAAGACGTTTTGAAGATAAAAAATTATTAGGTATTCAAAATTCAAAATTTTAAGAAACGATACGTAAGTATGCATAATTATATATTACATTTTTATGATTAATATTTTTATGATTAAAACTTTTTGTTACAATATTATCAATTTCAAAAATTGAACATATATTTGTATAGACTTCTTTCCAAAATTTTCAATATCATCTAATATTTCATCTAAAATTTACACAATGCTGCGTCGTTAGGAATTTCTCAAAATTTTATTTTTTACGTGCATTTCTTTCGGCAAAGAAAGATTTCACCGTTATTCACATAGATCTAAATGTACTTTTTCCACGTACTTTTCCCGTCGGGTTCTAATCGTGAATTTTTCTTATCATGACGGCCGATTCCAGCTAAGGTAAGCTTCGTCGAGGTGCCGACTGACACGGCGGTGCCAGTAGGTGCGGAGGCCACGTTGAAGTGCGTCACCAGCAGCCGCGTGGAAAAATGCGTGTGGACGTGGAAGCCGTTGCACGGCAGTGATCCGGAGATCGTCCTTAATGAATTTCCGAGCAACGGTGATCTCGGTCGCGATTGCTCGCTTCACCTTCCGCATGTGTACACGGAGAAGCAGGGTTACTGGAGTTGTCAGGTTTCCATCGTGTCGCTCAATACCGTTCTGACATCGCCGCCTGCGAAACTCGTGGTTTACGAGCAAGGTAAAAGATGCTTACGATTTTTTTATGTAGTCTTCTTTTCTCTTCTTTCTGATCTTTAGTCCTCTAATGGTAGGGTCGGGGTCAAATATAACTTCATAGTTTGGCTAATTAAAACGTTTTTTTTTTTTATTAGCAATTACTTAAAGTCAGTAAATTTTGTATTTTTTTATTATTAAATTCATAATATCAAATTATATCTCTACTCAATGTCGTTAATTTAACTAAAACAACTAAGTTAAAGAATTTAACTAAAAAAAAATGTAATAAATTTGACTCAAGTTTAGTTTGTTATTTACTAAGTGCATATATTAATATATATATAATTGAGTTATATCTTGACATTTATATTTCGTTAAAAAATTAAAAGTTAAAAATAACAAATTGTTATTTAACTTAAGGAATTGGATTATTATTGCTCCTTTGATGCATTGATTAACTGAAAGATGAGTATCAAATCGAATCCATTACCTTTTTGGAAATTTGTTTCTAATCTACCACAGTGGATTAATTTTCATTTTAATTTTTCACATTCTAATTCTGATTCTAATGTGTCGCTAACATCTCTTTCCAGAGGAAGTAAAGTTCTCAGAGCTGTCGCAGGATATCCAAATCTCCTCCGGCGGCAGCGTTCTGTTGCGCTGCGTGACATCCTCGGCAGTGGAGCAGTGCCGGTGGTCACTCAATCCAGTCAATTCTAACACCACCGTAGTGGTGAAGCAGTTCCCAGCAGCCGGAAACGAGGCTCGCGACTGCAGCGTCCGCCTGAGCCATGCTCTCGCCGAACAGGAAGGTCTGTGGACCTGCGGAGCTAGGATACACGGCCAGCAAAACTATACGGATGCGCCACCCGCGAAGCTGAGCCTTCTCGAGCCAGGTATCATCGAGAACTAACAATAAGACGCTCGGTTTAGTGTCGTTTCTTCATCGCTACGATGAAGGAAGCACCATTAATCGATCGTCGCGTGATTCTGCGGTCTAGGCTTAATTATGCGCCATGGAATACTGTAAATTACAAATGATCTAAATACTCAGAGAATATAGAGGAGGACTTAAGAGTACTGTGTTACTATTAATTCAGCGTTTGCCTATTTCCTTTTCAAACCGTCGATCTTTTTAGTTAAATCTTTGAAGTGTATACGCAGCTTGTCCCTTCGTTTTTCATAGTATTTAGATCCTTCTTCTTAATTTACACTATTCGATTATTGTAATAAATGTTCTCGCATTCCACGCATCTTTAGTATTTAGATTCTACTTTTTAATTTACAGTCGATAGTTCTAAAAAATATAATCACATTCCATTCTTCTATTTGCGGAGGCCTTGATTCATCATCAACCAAAAGAGATTTTGATTCTTGCAATTACTTTCATTTCATGGACTTTTCATCAATGACAGAAACGGACTGAATCGATAACATTTTACACGAGTACATAAAGTTCGTCGGGGACGGCTTTATCATTGAATATGTATTATGTCCAAGGCGTCGCATTAGGATACAATAAATTTTCTCAGAGTGCCTCGCGTGAGAAGGATCTTGCGTGCAAGAAGCGCACATAAGGACCATATAAGCAAGCCGTCACGTGGAAAAGGATCTCTCGCGTGTGGAAGAACTTGCACCTTCGGTTGCACCGGTCATCTGTATATTTCATGAAACTCAAATTGACGGGCAACTATATCACGTAATGGTAATGGCTCAAAATAGCACAGATTATAATTTAATAGACATTATTGTTATCAAACGACGTGGAAATTTTTTATCTCATCCTTAACTTTCAAATCATTATTCACAGAAAGAACGTTTTTTTATTAGAATTTCAAAATTTTTTGCAGCATTGCCCATCGGGTTTAAGTTTCCTATGTAATTACTTTGATGGTCCGACAAAATTATTTTTGGATCTACATCTATCTAAATTTTTAGATATTTTAGCAAAATCGTTCTTTCCGTTTTTTATATCAAATCTGTAATCGTCACGTTCTGAGTTTCACGAAATATACTCAAGACTTTTGTTCCAAGCCTGGCTACAGTCGCGTCTCTGTGAAAATAAAATTGTAGGACGTATATATTATATACGTTTGAATTTATTATTTACAATGAAAATCCATGGCCTTGTCGTGACGACTGTCGCAATAAACCGCGATCGTGAAAGCATCCAGACGAGCTGTACGAGTATGAGAACTGCACGTGCCGCGATATATGCGTGTATAGGCCATGGATTCAAAGACGCACGTCTTTGCAATCTGTGATAAATAAAGCTTCTTCGACACGAACATAATTTGGACCTCATGTTATAATGCGAACAATCAGAAAACATTATTAATTAACGAAATTAATAAGTTGTCAAAGAATTAGCAGTTTTTCTTAAAAAATCGATTGGACGATTTCCTTTACAGAATTATTACAATCTTTGTACTCAATATTGAACAGAGATTATATAAAATCTCACGAGGGACTTAATTTTACCAAATAAGTTGCTTTTACTTTTTAAGCAATTTGACATGTCTCGTTGCAATAAGGAAAGTTAGTTTCAATATTTACGAAGTTGGTGGGTGACGATAACTCAGTCCTCATTGGCCTCATTACAGCTACCTAGTCGTTCAACTGAAAGATAAACTGTGCATAACTCATCGTCCCACATCTGTTGTCCTCCAAGTGACGAGGATCCATGCTTGATAACGACGTTACGAGAAAGCAAATCCAATTGATCATGGAACCTCAAACGTCCTGAAAATTATTATGGGTGGAAGGTGATAGATCTGCATGTCTGATGAAGCTTTATTTTAGATTACGCACGGAAAAAAGAGGTTTTGCTGAAGTATCTAAAAATTTAGCTAGATACCTATTATATTAGCAAATAATTTGGTTGGACTATTAAAATGATTACAGTGAGTGCAAAAAGTATTCGTGCAGGAGAGGTATCTTTTAAAAAAAATCTTATTCTTTAAAATAAACATTAATTAGCAAAGTATTTATTAACAAAAAATAAAATAGATTGTATATTTTTCAAGATTATTTTATCTAAAAGCAAGGAATAGAAGTACGCGTTGTATGCCGTTATTTTTTATCATTACTTTGTTACAATAACAATTTGGTAATGACATTGTGAATTTTTCATAACGGTGATAACATTAGAGTTAGAAAAGTCAAACTTACTTGTAACGAATTGGAAATGTCACTCATTATTGAAAAAAGTAATATTTTGTTAATAAAAAATTTCATCATAATTACTGGAGTATTCAAATTTTTTGCAGCATTGCTCATCACGCTTGAGTTACATAATCATTTTGATAGTCCATTAAAATTATTTTTAAATCCGTATTTACATATTTAAATTTTTAAATATTTTAGCAGAATCGTTTTTTTCATATAGATGTGGAAGCGCGAATGTTGCCGGGCTGTTCGCTGCCCACGTGTGTGCTAAAGAAACAATCGCGATCGATTTTATTGTATATCATAAAAGATGACTGTACGAGAACGACTTTAAGCCGCTTCGATTAAGTTTTGTCATCTATTTCGACGCGTAACGATCGTTGAAAGGATAGTCAAATCCTTTAGTATGTCTAAGATAGCAATTTTCGCGCTCTGTCTCAGGCAGTATTATATCTGATTAAGTAGAATACCCAAGCAGACAATATTTGTTTAAAAAACATTTAATCGAAACGTTTTTATGTTATTATTTGTATAAAAACGTGAAATAAACGTTATTAATATTAAACGTAACGTTTATTAAAACGTCGAAATGTCTCGTATAAGAACTATATTCTAAAAAAATGCTTAATAAACGTTACAAACGTCTCATAAACTTCATTAAAAAACGTATTAAACTTTAAATGTTTATTTTCAGTTTATACGTTTATTATGTATACGATTTTTATAACGTTTATTAAACGTATTTTGAACGTCACTGTGTTGTTTGGGTATAATAGCGTGATAAAGCTTAGAACTGCTAGTTTTGATGGATATAATAAATTATTAATTATCGAGTATCGCTTGCACAGAAAGGTTTTACTGAAGTATCCAAAAATTTAATTAGATATAAATCCGAAAATAATTTTCTGAAAGTGACTTTCTTCACTATGTGTTGCAAAAATTTCTAACATTTTAATTAGAGCGTCCTATACAGGATATTCAGAATGTCCTTGCAAAGACGTGTTCCTAACTGAATTCTGAGATGATTTTTACAAAAAGGAGGAGTCTCTATAAGAACCAATTTCGCACACATAAAAATCGATTTTTTGTGGTCAATTATATTCAATTAAAGTGATTTTAGTTTAAACGGAGCGATAGTGTTACATAAGAGTCTCTCCATAAGGCCGGTTTTCGATTTCATTTTCATTTTAAATAATCGGAAACATTTTATTATTGTAAGAATTATCGAAATCAGGTGATTTTAGCTTAAACATATTTGACACTTGTTATCTTATAACACAGCAACAAAAAGTGCTGCATACTTCAAGTTGATTTCTTAGGCGACGCCTACTGTTCCTTCACGTATGTCTATAAAATACACCGAAAAGATAAAACTATAAGAGTGTTGGTGGTAAATATAAGGTTGACTAATTACATGATAATAGGTGTCATTTAAAATGAAATTGAAATAGGTCGAAAACGGCCTTATGGAGACTTTTATGGCAACTCCATCGCTCTGTTTAAGCTAAAATCACTTTAATTGAATGTAATTGACCTCAAGAAATCGATTTTTATGTGTTTGAATAAAATCTGGAAGATGCTGAAATCAGTCCTTAGAGAAACTCTTCTTTTTTATAAAGGAAAAATTGTCTCAGAATTTAGTTAGGAATACGTCTTTGCAAGGACACGGAGTTACTCTAAATCACCAATTATTTTAACGGTCCAAAAATATTATTTTCAGATCTGTATCTAGCTAAATTCTTTAATACTTCAGCAAAATCTTTCTGTGCAATTCAGAAAAGAATTTTACATTAAAATTTTTTAATTATATCCTTGTATTTTTTTTATCTTAGGCTTATAAATTTGTTAAACTTGCCGAAAAATCGCTGGCATTCTCGGAAATTTCTTTTGAGAATTCTTGTGAATTTTTTCTTTATGTTTTACAATTCAGTGAGAAAAGTCATATTTTTTTTTAATTTTATGAGATTTTATAGTAGAAAATAAATCAAACGTAGCTGAATTGGATCTAAGAACTATTGGCTATCTGATTTTTTATTCGACATTTCGTGTTTTTCTGAAAAAAGAAATTTGTTGAAAAATAATGCATTTTTATTAAAGTTATAAAGATTCATTTAGTGTCCATATATACAAAAAATATGTATGCAATTTACACGATTTAATCTTAATATAAGATTAAATCGTGCAAAACTCTTGAACAGAACGTGAAAAAGTATATAAAAAAGATGTACTTGGATTGTCACTATAAACTACATTTACAGCGACAATCCAAGTACATTTTTTAAATATCATGCATATAAAGATCACGAAATTATCATTCGATTACGCATTACGTCAACATTCTTTGCTTTATCGCGGATGTGGTATTCATTTTTAATTTAATTACGTTGTCGTGCATTTGCATTTACTAGTGTTAGATCATTTTGCATTATCAAAGACGGTAGTGCCCATTACCGTTCATCATTCGAGATTCTCCGATAAACCGTGAGATTTATCGGTTCGTTGTATGCCGCCTGGTAAACCATAAATTAACAATCCTGTCGGCTTTTCTTGTTATCCCTAGAGATTAAGAAGGCTTCACATGAGTTGTAATTAATTGCGATTTTTTCCACGGTAATTCATCCATGCCTTCATCCACGTTATTATCGCCAAATTATTCTTTCTCATACATATAAATTAATATGTGTTAAAAAACATTTTAATTTTAAAATTAGACACATATAAATATTATTAGATAAAATTGAAATTTCGTTTCATGTTGCAAGAATTTTTTTGTTTAAAATACGAAAATAATAATGATATAATAAAAAAATATTTGCTTTTTATTTATAATAAAGATATGAAACAAGATTGAATAAATTACATATTGCAGTATAACATATATTATAATATAACACATATATAAGTTAAAAAGAAAAGGACTACAGAAATAAATTAATAAACAATAATGTCAATCAAAATCAAACACAAGGTAAATGCGTGTAAATAAATTTTATTAATATAATATAATAAATTATAGACGGTTCGGATGCTTTTCAATATAACAAAAGAATTAAAATACAGAAAAGATTCAATATTGACTAGTTGTCATATAAAACGCAACATTAAGAGAAAATAATCTGCGAGATGTAGTATTGTATAAAATATATTTGTATAAGATATGTATTGTGTCCAAGCGCTTGTTCATCGAATTTCCAAATTAACGGAGAAAATATTTAAAAAATTATGTACAAATTTTTTTTTATGAGACATAACAGAATAATTCTAACTTACGTGAAAAACGCCTAGGCAAGTTATTTAGTAACGAAAAACAAATCGCACACTCAAGCTCATGTGAAAGTCGTGATCAAACCGTGGTATAAGTATATAAAAACATCTCAAAAGAAAGATAATAAAGAGAGGGAAGCATCAAGTACTTGTATATTTATTTACACGCATTCCCCTTGTGTTTGGTAGTGATTAGCATTATTAGTTTTGGCCTTGTGATTAGTATTATTATTTACTATTGTCACTAATTGGTATTATTGTTTATTAGTAGATATAATAAAAGAAAGTAGCTATATTGCAAATAGCCATTAAAGGATAAAAATGAAAAGTTTATTATATTTCTTATTTTTTACATTCGTTCTCAATTATGGATTTATTTTCTTCGTTAAAAATATTTACTATTAGCAATGCCATTCACAATTTCCTATTTATATTTTTAACGGCGAGACTGCGTTTAAATGAGATTTTGCATTTAGTTAACAAACATTTTAGTTAAATAAAGCGCGAAATCGATTATCTTAACATCGATATATGTATATAAATTAATAAATTAAAAAATTATATATAAGAGAAAATATTTTATACAAAAAGATTCTCACATAGTATCCTGTATTGTCTACGAATTTACATAGATTACAGAAAAAAGATCAAATAATTAATTTCTTGTCTAAATTTAATTAAAATTAGATAATTTTTCCTGATTCAATAATGTTACGATGATAATTGCTTATACTTTCTTAGTCTATTTTCAAATAATTGAATGATGATTTAAAACTCAATGTGTTTTTTATGAAATACATATATTTTGTATATATAAAAATATAGTAGAATCAATAAATAAGTTACAAATTAATAAAAAATTATCTAAATGAGAGTATTAAACGATGATAGATAAATGTATACACAAGCATCACTGACTGCGTCTCCCGTCCCACATTTCACATTATTTATTATAAAAAGTCATCATCCTTAAGTTAATATCGCGCTTCTGTCTTTCATCATGTTTACTGTTTAACTTGTGGTTGATTTTGATATATGTTATATATCGTTATATATACGATTCATGATTATGACTTATGATTAGCCGCTAGTGCATTTAATACTAAGTAGGCAATTTTTAGCGTTTAAGGTTTTAGCGTTCAGAAAATTCATGTTCGCGACGAGTAACATTCGCTCAGCTCGTTGATCAATAGTGCAAAGGTATCATCATGTCGTTTTAGGTCTCCGGTAATTAAATATTTCTTGAACCGTAAACTTTACTTTGAAAAGTTTCAAACAAATTTAATTTAAACTGACATAATTACAGAGGCAATTTAATTATCTGTTCAATCACGAATGCAGATATTATATTTTACGTTAATGCTGTGCTTTACAAATAATTATGATGACAAAATATGCACGCGATCAAATTTGAGCAGCGATTCACTCGCAGAGTGTATGAATCTTCATGTGCCATTAAATATCGTTAAGCACCGCGAGGTATTCGCGCGTCTTCGAGCGCGTTTTGAGTCTCTGAGTTGCTGTAAACTATTTTTTTTTCTTTCTCGTCTAAATAAATAATAATGTGAAAATGTCACAGCAACCTTCTCATTTTCATCATCCCGTTACTAACTACATTACAGCTGAACCTGAAGGAGCTCTTTTCGAGTTTAAGGCGGCTGCCACAATTTCAAACTGATGCACAACACAAATAGCGATACTTAATCAAATATATCCACGGAAAAATATTGCAGGCGCTAATTTTTTAGAGAAATATGACATTTACACGAAGAAGTTATATTACATTTAGTTGTTACATTTAGTAAAATGTCTATCGATTTCAAGCAACGCGATAGTAATACAAAATTATACACACATAAGTATATGAAATATTTCTATATCTAATATTTCATGTAAATCGTCCTTATAATAACTTGATATTTTAATAGAAAACAATATTTTTAATATTATATAATTTTTATTTCACAGTTTACTTGTGACATTTACATCTAACATTAAAATGTTTGAATATTGTCTGATAAGTATAGCGCTTGAAATATTTCTTTTGGGATTTTTCTAATGTCATCAATGCACGCGAAATCAGCGTTGCACGATCTAACGATTCAAACATCTATCAAGCCACGACAGTCATCGATGCACAAACGTATGGTGGTTGGTGATCAAAATGGATAATCTGCACTGGAGATTTAGCGATTTTTGGTGAGTGGGAAAAACTTCAAAAACTGCTTTCCTGATGGTCTCAAGAAAAATCCATGTTAAAAGCAAATTTGCTGATTTAACAAAAAAGCGATTTTTAAAAATTCAGAAATCTTAGAGAAAAACTTGTTTAATAAAAAAAAATGTAATCATAAATATTTTAATATTTTTCGCACTTAAAATATTCGAAAGTTTATTGTATAACGCTAAGCAAGATGTACATTAAATTTAACAATATATAATACTTTTGATAAATATTTTTGATGAACTGTGGATTTTGATAAATCCTTGAGGCTGTAAGAATTAAAAGAAAGATCAATTCAAGAAATATCGATTGTTTTTTTAGAGCCCGTCACTATCGCAGTTTGGGCCGCACCTCACAAAATGGTCACTCTTGCGTGTAGAGTCGGATCTGTGTCATCGGAGGCCAAATGCCACTGGATTCACGCTCCAAATGTTCACGTATATCAAAACTCCAGCAGGCAGCTTGCAAAAAAAACAAGGTAACATCTTTTGCAGTATATTACATACCGCGGAAAGTTTCGTGTCTTTTTTTCTCCTATAAATATATCTCTTGAAAAAACGATACGAACTTTCCGTGGTATTTACCTAATACATATTATATTGTCTTTCTTATTATCTGCATCCATTGTAACGCACATTTTTTTTGCCGTAATGCAGGCACAACTTGCAAATGGATTACACTACAGGTGTATGCAAGCTGATCTTCAAACCGGATCACACTGATCTAGGACAATGGACCTGCCGATTTACAATCAACAATGATAATGCCGATGTCGAGATAGGAAGCGCGACCCTTGTTCTGTTGAATACTTTAACAGGTCTTTGCTTTCATTGCACACATTTTATTAGAAATCTCATTATTCATTTTTCATTTTATAGTTTATTAGTTTTCCATTTTTATTATATCTTGTACATCCTTCTCGCAACACAAGAAATAATTTTTGATATGTTTTGTATCGCGTGCAGATGAGAAACTAGGATGGATTGTGGGGACTCTAACGGCCGTGGTTTTGTTTCTGATGATAATAGTAGTGGTGTTGGTGGTGTGCAAGGCGCGAATCTTTATCCGTAAGACACCTGAAATTTTGGAAACCTTACCTCCTGAAAAAAGGAAACGAAGCGCGAGATCATGCAGAGAGAAACATACTGAGAATCAGGGAAAGATCAATTTTCAATTTGTTGAAGACAACAGTCACAGTTCGAGCCTTGAGAGCGTCTTGCCTAACAGAAGTCCACGTGTGGAGAAGGTTCACGGAATACCATCTAAAACCTTCGAGAATGGTGTATTATAATATATTAATTATCAATATTTAAATTAGAGAAGCAGAAAGACTATGTTTTGTAAAAGTTACGAACACTTGAAAATTAATATTTCGTATAGTATGTATAGAACTTTAACAACTTTCATAAATTTGTGTAAATATATAATTTTACAATATATATGTATAATTAAATACATGCAAAATAAGGACATATTCTTACAATTTTAACATTATTGTATATTTCTAGCATAAGAAATAATTACATAAAAACAGATGTATGTTTTCTTAAAAAATTTTGTAAATGTACATTTAATAGTCAATACTCTAGATCTTTTCTATCGCATCTAATTGTTATCCTTTTTCCATGATGCTAAACAATCATCTCGATACATATTGTATGTTATTATATGATGCTCACAGTGTTCTTAGAATTATTTCATTCTTATTGTTGATCAAATGTTAAATAAGAAAAATTGTCATTTAACATTGTAGCGTCAAATGGAATCTTTGTATTGTGAGTGGCTCACAACTGATGGTCATTACATGTTTTAAGTTGATATATTAAATAGCGCGTAGGATTATCAATTAATATTTATTGATTAAACACGTTTTTATAGAATTTTTCTTTAAAAGGAAAAGAATCATTATAATACATCCTTTTTGAATTTGTGTCAATATGTCTATTATAAAAAAATATCACAAGAGTGGCTGTAATAATATTCTTTAACAATTCATATGTTGAGAGAACATTACGCAAATTTACTAGTGTAAATATAAATAGACAAAAGAATTTTATTAATTTTATAACCAGTTTGATGTTATCTTCAAAGAGAAAAGGCGCGATCATAACTGTAAAGTGTAGACATAATCGACCTCTTCCTATAGAAGTGATGCCAGCGAATGGTAGGATTGCGACAGAACACCAGCACAGACATTCTCTTTGTCTCATCGTGCATGTGTTGCAGCAAAACACGGCAGTTTACGATTTCATCACAAACAATAATATTGGTAAAAAATATCACAAAAATGTGTACAAGTTGACAATGATCTCTCAATGTATATTTTTTATAAGTAAATATTTATTACTATCAAATTCATTTATATATTGTATAATGATGTAATTTCAATTGATAATTAAGCAATTTAATTACATTGATACTCATAGGCATCTTAAATTGATCTTAATATTCTGTAAATATCAACAAGTATCTGAAAAGTAGTAAGATCAATCAAGCATTAAATCTTAATTTTTTTAGTAAACAAAATAAATAAAGTAACAAAATTTTGTAACAAAAATGTAGTAAAAATGAAAATTAAAAATTTATAGAATTAAAACAAAATTGGAATATTATTATATTAAATTATAAAGTGACTTGATGAGAAATGAGTTATGAAATTGAGACTTAATTGAAACATGACAGTAATAATTATTTTAAATTCATTTCATAAAGGTATGATTATATTTTCATAAAGATTATATTTTCATAAACATTTGTCGAGAAAATAAAAATATAATATATATTTATCTAGAAGCTATATTTTGATGCTTCACAAAATTAATTTACCAAAGATTTATCTTCATTGCGACAAAGATCAATATTAAATTTGTTTTTAAAAAGCAGACACCTGTATATGTATGTAAATAAATGTAAAATTATTTTCACTGCAATTTATTAAAAAATATACAATATGTTAGAAAATAACTAGAAAAATAAAATAACAGTAGCACGCACTTGTGATAATCTAATAAACATGTAAAAAAGCATGTTGCAAAATATATTTTTACATAATAAATTACACTTATTGATTACTTATAGTATACAAGCGTAGTATATAATAACTATATTAATCATGTTATTTAAGAGCATCTAGCTGAGTTTGGATTTTTTCTAAATTATAATAAAGCTCTGTTAATTGCTTCTTGTCAAACTCCACTGTTAATGTAGATGACTTATCACCAGTCAGACCTAGTTGGAGTAATGCTACAGGTCGTGCATCTTTGGAAATTGCAGAGGACGATGATTGCACATTTAGGCACCAGTTGATATCTTTCACCTTGTCAAATAAAAGAGAAATGTAGTTTAATAAATATAAATTACAAGAGATATATATAACACAGAATAAAAAAGACTGATATTTTTAGTCATTGAGTAATATGTGTAATATTAATTTTTTATGAATATTATACATTTTATTTTTTTGCTTTTGAATCATGAATTGTTTAGTCTTGAAATATTCTTGTAGCAAAAATAGAAATTAATTTCACATTAAATTGATGTACATTTTAATATTATTGATATTAAATGAATATTCGGTAAAATTACAAGGAAATTATTTATAGACGAAAAATATCTCTTCAGCCAAAATTCAAACTTAGACCTTCCTACTTTCTAAGTAATTTCTATAAACATCTTATTTCAAACACAAAGATTTGTAGTGATATTTATTGTGACAAACAATAAATATTAAATACCATCTAAAAAGGATATTATTTTTCAGTCGATATAGAAATATATATATTCCTTTCTCAATCGCCCCATGATCAATGCACACTAATTGTATAATTCGTTAAATATCTTTTTTTATCTATATTGAAATACCTGAGTAGGAAAAATAGACTGTTGCCTTAGATTCTCTACAATACCCTTTCCATAAGTCATCCAGGCATTTGTAAAGATTGATACTTTTTCTTCGTCTAATTTAAAATTATCTTTTATGACTGCTTCCATAACAGACGGTTTGACAACGCTACATGCAGCCTGTGTGTAGATAGATGTAATAGTATCCAGTAGAAGAGCTAATTCATCTTTCGTCAGATCTAAGGAAACTAGCAGCTTTTCCTCTTCCTCTTCATTGAACACCTTCGTGTCAATGCTCGACTGTAAGGTCTGGCATATGCGGTTAACAAGAAGCCGGAATTTGCTATTATCCACTCGAGCCACTATCTTCAAACCCTGCTCCAGTCTGTTAAAACAATAATACAGATAAATTTGCATGTTACTGATAAGATTAATTTAACAAGAAAATTAAAAAGTTGTCACACTAAGGTAATGTACTATGTTCAGCTAATATAAACAACACAGACCATGAAAATAACAAAAATAAGATTATTTTCGGAGCGCTTGTAAGTTTGCTTTATTGGCTTATCTATTATCTTTTATGTTGCTATTAACTATCAAAGTACGTATGCTAATAATGTTTATAATATTTTAACGCATATACTTTAAAGTTATGTTGATCCAAGCAGCCATCTTATAGGTGAGATGAATTCTTATGTATCATTTTTCATATAACTTCTAGTTGTTATGTCATAAATCCATTTCTCTTCGAAAAAAAGTCTTGAAAAACTGAAGCTCCATTCATGTAATGTTATGAATTCCTAACATTCTTGATTTGCTAAACGTCACTAAACACTAAGCGTATTCATACTGGCTCATACTTTAACCTTTAACTGGCTTTAACCATAGATTATATATATTTAGATACTTTTATCTTACTTTGATAAGATACTGCACAAGTTCTACATGATCTACACTCGACTGCAATACAGTGCGATCTAATGGTCTTGGTTTTCCTGGTTTTTCATCTCGAAGAGATAATATTTCTTTATAATATTTCTTTGCTTATCCTCCGCTTGCTAGAATATTTTTATAGGATCGAATTATGCATATGTTCGGTTATAAAAAATTTAATAGATAAAAATATGACATGTTCCTTATAATCAATTAGTGAAATGCATTTCAATTTTTTATTTTAAATTCTTTAAGAAAAACTGTTATATATAATTTATTGAAGATGATATTGCCGATTACAAACATTATAATTATGATATAATTTGTCTGCATTTTTAGATATAATCGAAAAAATATGGATCTTGTAAAGCCCACAATTATTTCGAGAAATATATTTGTAATTTTTGTTCTATCGATTTTTAATAACGATAGAAAATCGCAATTATTTCGAATAATCAAATCTGTAAAAAAAAGACTTTGCAAACTATACTACTGTTCGCTATAATTTACATTTTGTCCGCGAAAACAATGAAATCTATTAATAGAAATATAATGGTAGACTACAAAAACTGAGGAGAAACTAGCTGTTATTTCATAACTGTTTAAATGATTATGAAATGACATATTATGATCAATTTCTGCTGACAAACTAATAGCATATACTACTAACATTTTGTTTGCTGAATATAAGTTTCATTCTTCATTTAAAATATTTCTTATATTATAATGTTAATCGTAAAGATTTATATGATAATTATTTGTAATATAATTTTATTAATAATAAATATTTAAAGTATTTGAAAGAGAGGAATGAGTTTCGCGCGTTTAACAATATATTATTATAACTATAAGAAAATTCTATTTTGTATCTTTGAATCTTTACTATTTTTAGCATGCTTAAAAAAACTTCACTTGTTAAAGATCCATATTCAATTCTTGTAATTGCTATTCTATATATGTACACAAATAACATTAAAATTTTTCGGAAAAATTACAGAAATAGAATCCTTAAATCATGAAATTTAATTTTACGATAATTAGGTTAACACAAATTATGGCATTCCATGAAAAACAGAAATAAGTTTAAATTCAAATTTGATCTTCCGTAAATGGAGATTCAGTAAGACGCTTTATCATTTTTTCCTATAAAAATTGCAATTGTAATGAAACCAAGAGGAAAATAAAGTTCACATAGTCATAAACTTTTTCAGGAGGCTAAGAATTGATTTAGGCTACAGTTTATTAACTAAGAAGAAATATAGAGAACCATCTTTATTTGTATTAGCTGTTGAACACATTTTACCATTTTTTAATCTTAAACATACATGTTATTACCCTCACTGATCGACAGTTATATTTATTACATACGAAGCAAAAATAATGACATTGAAAATTATAAGAACTATTGTCATATTGTCACCGAAATATAAGATAGTGGAGCTTTTTGAAACTAACTCATTACAAACTAAGAGAAATGATGATTTACATCTGACAATTATTTAAAAGTTTTGAATAACATGCAAATCAATAATTAATTTGGATTAATTACATCAAATGAAATTAATTTTAATTGTAATATTTTGGCTTTATGTCCAATTGCAGTTTCTAATTATTAAATGACTGCCATTAATATGCTTGTTTTATACATTATTAGCAAAATTCAAAACAAATATTTTTTCACTCAACGTTTCTATACATACATAGGTACATGTGAGAACCGAGGTAAGGTAAATTTTATATATATATATATATATATATATATATATATATATATATATATATATATATACGTGTGTGTATGTATGTATAATGTGCAATTATAATAAAAAGAAATATTTTCTTTCAATTTTTAAAAAGTCACGAGTTTGACACAAAATCATATTATGGATTTAAACAATACTCTTTTCAAAAATATTCTTTCTCTTGGAAAAAAAAAAATGAATAAGATTTACTCATAAACACATACTAAGTATTAGTAAAGTTAACATAATCAATTTATCCAAATAAAAAAATTTATCTAGATAAGCTTTTTTTTCAAGAATTAATTTATATAAATAAAATATTGTGAAACACGCATGTTCAAAGTTAGCTGTAGAAATGGCGCTCTCTTAAGTTTTTCGTCGGCGAACAGTCATAACGTTACAAGTCAATCTATTTTCGGGAATGTATTTTGATTCGCAGAAAAATATTCGTATTCTATCTCCGATGTATAGTCCAAGGTGTGTATGTGTCGTTTATAGGTATAAGATACAATGTGTGTCCGTGCGTCGGAAACAATGAGGACTAGCAAGTAGGTGGAAATATTATGTTGCACAAATGTACCCCTTTTCCAGACACCGCACCGTTTGTTTTGATGAATTAGAAATATATTATTTCTAACATTATCGGTATATTTCCTTATCTTAAAATTCTAACGCTAAGTGAATATATAATATGTATGCACGTGGATGCCAGTACAGAGAACACCGTTTGTTTATGCTTTACATTAAAATGTAATAATTGCGATATTTTCTTCAAAAATATCGGATTTGTGTCGCTATTTCCAATTAACAATTGCAAGAAATACTATGGGAGACACACACAATCATCCTGAACACAGAAAGTTCTTAATGCAATAAACGTCAAAATGTTTTTTCTGGATTTTTTCTTCTTTTTTTTTCTTTTATGCTCGCCATCTTCTCTCTGAAAATGCACAGACGATCTGCCCTGGCTTCACACTCGGTAGTTAAAATTGCATCTATAGATTAGGTCTGTCTGTCAATAATAAACATGAGAGAATATTAGGCCGTGGCCTCCTCCGCGTCGCCGTTATTCTCGGCTTCGGAGCACTTCTCCTCGAGTCTTGACTTCTTTTCGGGACTCGCACCATCTTGTGCATCCTCTGCTGCATCAGTTCCGGCCGTTGATTTCCTCTTTACGCAGCAACTGTCGGCTGGAGCATCTAAAATCGCAAGCAGAAAAATTATATATTAAATATACTGTAAATCTTTTTTTTAAACACAGAATGACAAAAATTTTTCAATAATAATATATACCTGTCGAGTCTCCGTTTTCTGTAGATTCTGCTTCTTTCTCATCAGTCTCCTTCTCCTCGCTCGAGCCATTCTCTTTGGTTTCCTTTGTATCTCCATTTTCAGATGCTTTCGAATCTTCGTCAATTTCCTCCTGCACCACCTTTTCCTCTTCCACTACCTTCTTCTGAGGAGTAGTGACTTTTGTTTCCCTGAAAATCATAACGTAGATATAGTATTCTATCATGTTATATCAATATAATGTATTAAAAATTTGTCCTCTCTGCTTTCTTTAATATTAAATTTTATTATTTTTTCTCTATTTTTCATACCTCTCTATTTTTATCTCTTATATCAAATTTTGTTTATCAAGTATATTTTAGTTTTAACATTTAAAAGAATGCTATTTTCGGAAACATAGTATCATAACAAAATTTATCTATCTATACACAACAGATTATGCATGTAACTAAATTTTTTGTTTTCGAATATTGATTATGGAAATATTCACAATCAGGATAACTTTATAGAATAATGAAATGATTGTTAAAAACATCTCATTTTTTATTTAAATTATGCGATTGCAATGATTATAATTTATCATCTATATCGATATAAGACACATACATAATAAATGATTACATAAGCAAAAATTCATAACAATTACTGATAAGCAAGTTAATTCAAAAGTAAGCAGTAAGATCAATGAAAGTGATATCGTTTTAGCAATATTAACGCCAAGAATTATAACGGAACCGCGATAAAAAACCACGAATTCGTGCGATTATATATTTCCCGGCAAGTCGTTGCTGGCGCGCTCCGGCTTCGGTATTTGCTGCCGTTTCACATTGCTGACTAGCAACAAGGACGACGTGACGAACAGAGAGAAATAGAGATAGGACGCCGCCAACAGTGGCGGCATCTAGCGAGTTTAATATTATATCGTCCCCGCAACACCCCACCCCCCTCAGTCACCCCCTCAATCGCCCCTTCACGTCGCCGACCGTCGCGACCGCCAACATCGCAATTACTACCACCATCGCGATGCTCGCACCGATCAACCACACTGACGAGGCTTCAGCGTGGCGAATCGTTGGACGCTCGCGGTCGTAAACGCGGCGTGTAATACGTATAACGCCGCGATACATACGCGTCTCCTTACATGCTTTCGACATCGTATCTCACGCGTGCAAGGGGAACGCGAAGGATATGCCGTTATACTCGTCTTGAGAGTCACGGGGGATCGGAACCGGTATAATTGAAAAACCGATCGATGGATAAATATAGATTGTCTCTCCTTCGCGCGCCTATCAGGAGCATCAGGCTTAAGTCTCGTTGGAGATTATATCGGTTTCGCTTCGCGGAGGATTCCCGACGATGAAATCGCCGCTGTCGTCATCATCATCGTCGGCTACGTCTAATCAACGCGAGTCGACAGATCGATACACGTCGTCGACCGCTTTCGGGCCGATGCGCGAGACGAAGGGCCGAACACGATTTCTCTCGAGGAGAGCGAGGGAGAAAGTCACGTGAGAAGAGAGTCGGGACGGAAAGAATCGTCCTCGCAATGTATTCATTCTGTCTTTCTCGAGCGAGGGTGGTTCCCGCGAAAAACGACGCGTGCGTTGCATGTGCGTGTGTGTGTGTGTATATGTATGTATGTATATACGATGTATCACGCACGCGCGCGCATGCACGCACATCTACATAGACGACGTAAACAAACGAGCGAAGTGGTCGGAGCGGAGAGGAGCGCGAGGGACAAAAGGAACACGAGGCCGCCACCGCCACCGCCGCCGCCGCCATCGCCATCGCCGCCGATCGGTGGCGGCGATGCGCTCGTCTTCGATCGTGCGCGGGCGGACGGTCGAACGGAGGGACACGAAGAGTAGAAAGGAGAAACAGAGAGGATCCGACGCGGGACGAGACGATGCCCGCCATAAAACCCGCTTGCAAGTAGAGCACGCGTTGGGTCGGGTCGGTTCGAGTCGTACGCGCGGCAAGGGCAGGTAATTTCCAGCGATCGTTAGGCGTACCGCGAATCGGCCTGAGAGTATTGTCGCAAGCGTGAGATAGATAGAGAGAGAGAGAGAAGAAAGAGAGGGGCATCGCTCGCTTATTCGTTCTTTTCCCCCTTCCAGGCGCGCACCGCACGTCCCCCCTTCCTCTCTCCTCGTGCTCGACAATCTTTCTCGTCGTTGTCGTCGTTGTCGTCTTTGCGATAATTCGAAAGCGATCGAACAAGGGCGATGAGGAAACGACGACGACGACGACGACATCGACGTCGGCGACGAGAATGATCGACGCGGGGAAAGATCGGCGAGAACGTTAACGGCTTGGCGCGCAACAAAAGGAGGGAACCGACGCCGTACGCGCGATTTTTCTTCCATCGAATCGATATCCGCCGCTTGCCGCGTATTTACGCACCGGCGGACGCATATATATTACTTACTTGACCTCCGTGTCCGCCATATCGATCGATTTTGATCGTAATCCACACACGTTCCCGCACACGAACTCGTGAAAGCACACCTCAACCGACACGGCGGTTACGCGTCTTCTACGCACCGGTAAGCACACGTCGGAGATTCCGGTAACACCGCTGCCGCGTACCGACGCGCAAATGGCAGAGAGAAACGCGCACTGATTCGCTCGAGACTCGAGCGACTCAACCCGGCCGGCGCGGCGGGCCGGCGGCCTTCAAACGCTTTTCTTTCCCGCTCGTTTACAGATGGCGCTCCGCTCGCCGTCGACGACACACGCACGCGCGCCGTGCACTACAAGGAGTACAAGGGGAAAAGCTATCATCGAATGAATAATGGGCAACGAAATATTAGAAACAACTGGGAAGGTAATATTTAATGCTCATGACACGCGATGTCATCGCATCGCTATATTTTTATTCAATATTTTACATCCGACAGAATCGCATATTTACATGACCAAAAGAATGAATAAATGATGTAATATGTTCATTTGCTTTGTAGCTTAAATATAATTTTGATTAATTATTAAATAAATGTTACGAAACAATATTTTATGTCTACACCGTATTACGTCGCATTAGTATATTTTTATTAAATATTTTATACCTAGCAGAATCGAATTTATGTGACGAAAAAAAAACGGTAGTTCACATATAATTCTTACAAAAAAAATATGGTAAATTAAGATTTAATGCTCATGACATACAATGTCGCATCAATACATTTTTATTAAATATTTTATATCTAATAGAATAGAAGTTACGTGATGAAAAAAGGGAATAAAATATGTAACATCTATCCATTTGCTGTATAGTTTTTAAATATAATTATTAATTCAGAAGAGCAAATACAATTCTAATTTGGTTAAATATTTGAATAGTTAATAATATAATCAGATTTAAATAACGAATCAATAATGTAATGTCCATTTGTTCTGTAATTCGCCAAGTACAATTTTTAATTATTTTTTAATGAGTAGAAAATTAATTTCTTTTCTATCTATAAAGATAAAAAATGTCAATGATGTAATAAGATGTATTGTTCCACATTCACAATATGTAATATCATAAATTAAATCAATTTGTAAATGAAGGTATATCGATCCCACTTCTCATTCCTACACATCAATACGTTTATTGTGGATAAATCGTTATATTTATTCTCTATTGCTCATGTCTTATTCAGTATGCCTCGGTCTTTACCGCCACACATTACGCGATTCTCTTTCTCGTATACGATATTATCTACAAAACTATCGTTATTCGCATCAAGCATGCCAACCTGTTAACGCAGGCATTTTTGAAATATATCAGAATTATTCTGAGACCATCGATATCTCCGGTTCTCAAGTGTTATTGCAATCGGCGGAGGTGAGTAGGGCTAGTTAGATTTCCAAAATACATTAGACATCGCGGAGAGAGATCGCGTTCGCGAAAGCATCAATGGAAACGCGTTCAATTACTACCCACGCCAACGAAAGCGATCGAAAGCGAGCGAGAAAATAAGGGGAATACGAACATCGCAAACGCGGCCATTCGATTATTCGCGGCACGAAGCTCAGGCGATGGCAGCGACATCATCTCGCTGTCTCTCGATGATGTCCCCACTCTCTTTCTTGCCCCTCTTCCTCTACTACAAACGGCCTTCTCTTCCCACCTTGCGGCTCGTCCAATTAGATCCCACCTTGCGTCGAAAAATACGCGCGCGCTTCCGGCCGCGCGTCGGCCGATATTTATTTTACGCAAACGGATCGTGTTTCGCCTCGTGCGAAAACATCCGACTTCATGTCACATTGAGAATGACTCGTCGATATCGATTAGGTCGTGACTCGTGGTTCGCTCCGGTCGAGGGTCGCCACATCCCCAATGATCGCGTATACGTCCGTATTCTTGGAAAAGTTCTAGAAGTTTCGCGGCATGGCAGCGCTTCCGGTGTACGGGAAAGGTGCTCCGATGAGCGGCGCATCGCTGCTCATCGCCTTTGCGTCCATGTTACAGGTTGCTTTTCGGATACTCGATAAAACGCGAGATTTCCCCTCGTGGCAACGACGCTGAGATATAATCGAGATATAGTCGATGCCGCTCGCCGGAGAAATCGGTTGCCCTCTCGAGCGGACCGATCTCTTTTTAGAAACAGGTTCCGTTCACATTATCCCTAGACTTCCGCTTTTTTCAATAAGTAATAAGTAAAGACAACGTGAAGTCGAAAACATAAAGCGATCGACACAGTTTATGTTTCGATTTTGGACTTTATATTGTCTGACCTATCTTATATTGCGATGAGGGAAAGATTATCACGAAGAAATATATATATGTATATGAGTATTTCTCTAGAGATTGACATTAAATTCAAGACGAGGCTGTGCTCGAAAATTCATTGCCAACGCTGAAAATCTACAATTTACGTTACGCGTGCTATATATTTTCAACATTGGCAGTGAATTTTGGAACACAGTCGTAGTCATTTGGTTGTTGCATAGTCGTGCTTTTATGAAAGCGAAACTGCATTAGAGTCGCTAATTTCATAACTCAATATCTTTACGGTAAATGCAAAAGTTCAGTAACAAAATCTTTATTCAATTTTATTTTAATTTTTGTGAAAAATGAAAAATTCCAAGCTGAGCAACAGAGGTTACGATAACGTCAAAATAATATTAAAAATGAATCGTGATTGATCGAAAAAAAGTGACTTTTAATAATCATTTCGACGCCATTTGAATGTCATCTTAAACTTTTGCTCTGCTTCAAGTACTAGAGAATAAACATGTACATTTCGAAAATATATCTTTCCAATAAACGTCCTTTCAAGGGTCGAGATAATTTATTACTTAATCGTCGCGCGAGCGCGAGCGCAAGTTTTTGGCCGTGCCACGCTTGCGAAGCGTGCCGTTCCGTTCGTTCCGTAAATATATTTTTTGTTCTGGCACACGTGCCGGCAGTCCACATAAGCACGAAGATAATCGGAGCCGAGCGGCAGCTGCCGTGCGCAGGTGAGGCGAGGTGGCCAGATGCCTCCTGAGCATCTCTCGACGAAATCGACTTCGCTCCGGGTTTACCTCCGCACGGAGTTTTCGACAGAACTTTCACAGGGAAAAGCAACGTGGTATATACGCGTGCGCTGTAGCGAGAGGGGAATTCTCTCTCTCTTTCTCTCTCCCCCTCCTCCTTTTATTGTTTCTCTCTCGCTCTCCTTCGCGTCCACGCGCGTTCTCTCTCTTTCTCTCTTTGTATTTCCCTGTCTTTGTTCCTCTCTTTTTTTGTTGCTCTCTCTCTCTCTCTCTCTTTCCCTCCTCTCATCCTGTCTCTCTCTCGCTCTTTTTCGCGTCCGTGTGCTCTCTCTTTCTCTCTTTGGCTGTCTCCCACGCGCTTCCGTCGAGGATGAAATTCGCGGTGGTTGCGGCTTGTCCCCCTTCTTCCTTTCGGGCGCTCTTTATGTAAGCGGCCGTCGCAATAAATTAACAATATTTACTTTGTTCATCATAATGAGAATTATATTCGCCTTGTTGATACGACCGCTTCCACTACGGTGGTCGGCACGAAACTAGGTGCCCGATAAGGGAACCAAGGCCCGTTCTCATCGGTGCGGTGTCGGCGGCGGACGCGCCTGCCCTGACCGCGATCTATTCCGACGACAGTAACCTATATTCGCCTGTGGCAACACTTTTGCCGTCACTGTGTCGAGACTGCTAAAGATAGCGGCGCGAATCTAAATTTTCATTTCGCTGGACTGAATTCCACCTCGCACCGGTGTCGCTCTTATTAAGGTGCACTTCACCATGCACTTTCGGGTCTAGGTTTCCAAGACGCGGAAACTCGCGCTTATTACGTCCTCACTACTAAGAGAGATAGATAGCTTGATTTATTTATGCGCTTTAGGATGAGAATGATCTTTTCAAGCACTGAGAACTCGATACAAAAGTTGTGTATTTATATATATATATATATATATATTTTCGATTATTATAGGATTAATAAAATAAAATATAATATAGGTAGGTAATGTAATGTAATTAAATTGAAATAATTAGATATAATTAGAGAGAGAGAGAGAGATAAAGCGAATATGAATATTCTAGGGCAAGCTTTAACTCTAAGAACATAAAGCATAACTACTGAACAGTTAGTAAAAAAGATATTACAAATAATAATAGTAATAACAGGGAGAGAGAAAGAGAAAAGAGAACGAGAGGGGGATGATCAGAATTAGAAATGGAAATACACCGGCGGGGATCGACATGTATTTCCAGTGGGACCTACATACGAATAATGCTTATTAATAGCGCCACGAATAAATACCGTTTCAAGGATACGCGCAGAATATTGCGTTTTCACGACGATCGCGATCTATGCAAAGTCCGCGTGAAAGCGTGCGCGAGGCGTAAAGAAAGCCATTAAATAAATTTGCATAATGAAGCAGTACATTAAGATCTCTTGAGGGCAAGTATATAGTCTCGATTTAAAAAGACAGATTCCGTCTTTAGATATTACACTATGAGTCCTTAGATTATACACATCGAGACCGCGAGAGAGAGAGAGAGAGAGAGAGAGAGAGAGAGAGAGAGAAAGAGAGAGTGGATTATCGATTATGTGGTTGAGACGGTTATAAGTGGTGGAAAGCGCCATTCATTTGTATAATAGAATTCGAAGTAACTGGAAGAGTCGTTAAGAGAAGATCCCACGCATCTCTTCATTGAATAATGTATATGCGATATCGTTTGAGAATCTTGAGACTGATCTCCTCAACTGTGCTCGCGAAAATGAGAAGAAAGTTCGAAGAATGCCGAGAGCCCATCTTTTCTCGGTGAGATGTTCCATCTAAGGAAAACGTGCTTCCCTTCGACAAATTGGCTCGCCGCTTCAGGTCATGGAATCAATAGAGAGCGCGTGGACGCGCGCATCTCGTAGGGTAGAATCAGACCAAGCTTAACCCTAAACAAGAGTACAAGCGGATTCCCACAAGCCCTTTGTGTATCACCGATGATATTGGAACACGCAAACAAGAGTGGTATACATGCAAATTGTGTGGATCATCTCCACGATGCTGAGCACGTGGCATGAAACACAAACAAAACGCAATCATATCAGAATTTAGATAAAGTAATTTCGATGTGTTATAATAAATGCTTACACCGTCTTACTTTTTGCCATCAGTAATTATACGAAATTGCTGCGCAGGAAAAAGTATTAACAATTTTTTAGTTAAAGTATATTTACTTTAAAATATGTTTCTTTGCAGCATTTTAAGATGTTTATTAGCATTATTATTAAATTGATCAATATTTATGATATTTTTTCCAGTTTCAGTTTATATTGACTTTCAAGTCCGACAAATCGAATGGCGTGCAGCTTATAAAACTGAAAATATGTACTTGCAAATTTGCATATGAAAATTATCAAGCGTAATAAGATCTTTGATAGAAAATAGGAATTTTTCCTTAATTGATCTATTAGTCTATTTTACTTATAATTATATAAATTTATATCTCTGAAAAAAGTCTGACAATAATAATCAAACCCAGATGATATTAAATTTTAACGAAATAATTTTAATGAAATATTCAGTTAATCAAATCAAAATCCATGAACGCCAATCTTACTTTTCTAATTATTACCAAACGGTTGCTTACTACAAGTATTATTACAGATTTGATAATATTTATTAAATATTGTATATGCTAATCAATATGCTAGTCAAAATATATTTGGTAGTTATATATTACGAGTATACGTGAAAAGAAAGTTCTCGTAAATATAGCTGAAAACTATGATCTAATTATTAGACTAGATTCTTATCTCATTTTCACATAATATATTTTCTTGCTTCCAAGAATTCCAAGTCATCATAAGTTTGTCCTCTTTCAAGATATCGGAGTATTATATTAATTATTTGACCGGCTCGTTTCAACCCGATATTTATCGTAATTTGATGCGATTAATCAACCGTTTGATGGTATAAATTTCTCGGTGTAGCCATAAAATTTGTACGCCTGGCTACCTTTTCCCTTCCCTTTTCTTTCTTCAAGCTTTATTCACAACGCGGCGGTACTACACACGAAAATACCGCGTGTATTTGAGCTGGCCTGACCCGGTCGCACCTATTTGACTCGCAAGCAACCGGTTCGCGAATACGTCCCCGTCTTTCTCCTCACTCATCCTCTCGTCTCCATCCTCAAGCTTTTTCTCTCTCTTTCTTTCTCTCAGTATCTTGCTCCGTATCTTTTCTCCTCTCTCTTTTCCTCTCTCCCGCTTGCCTGGCGCTTTCCCGTCGGTCGACCGTTCTAAAACCGCGCCGCCTCTGTCTACAGTTGGGAACTAATCGGCAAAGGATTATCACAGGTCAGCGGGTGTTCAACCTTCCGTACACCTCTATCTACCACGGTTCGATACCGCGATACTCAGTATCCGATCATTATTAATAGCTCGACGGCGTTGCCGCGCTTGACGCCCGACAACGCGACGACGCCGCCATTACCATCGTCATCATCGCCGTCGCCATCACGCTGCTGCCGAAACTCTTGGCGCTACTACCAGCTACTACGATCATCCGCGCGAGTCTATTCGACGGGCCTTTCCAAGCGGTCTTTCAAACCGGTTCTCTCGTTGACATGACTGACAGCAACAAGTCCCGTCTGTTATCTTCAGACCGCGGTGTTCCGCGTCGCGATGGCGGCGCAACATTTCTAGAGCCTTTACGTAAAAACTGATTTATTTGATTTTAATATGTATTCCTAGTCGACACAAACTAAAAATAATATAATATCAATGTTATAATTTCGTACTCAACATTAATAAATGTAATATAACATGGTGTTACATAATAGTTATATTGTGAAGTGCGAAATTATATCATTTATGTTACTTTTAATCAACAACAGACGAAATATATTGGACGATTGACGTTTTAATGAAAGAACGTATAGACGTATAATGAAAATAATGCTCTTACATAAATCTGGAAGAGGTATTTGTCTAATGATTTCGCGTGTGTATTGGATTAGAACGGTAGATTTCACTCGTACAATAGTCGGTCTGTTTTATTTTCGAGCGCCGCGACGTGATGAAACCTTTCAAGCGGCAGTACGCGTCGTTCACAAAATTATTATACAAGTCGTGCCTCAGTGCTCGTTCAATATTGTTCGTATTCGTGGATGTGACTCGCTCGACCTCTTCCAATTTGATAATCCTGAGATAAGAAATACTATTACGATTGAGCGCGTGAGCTGTTTTCTCGGGTTCCATGGAGCTTGATCTCAACATAAACTGACTAGCGAGGAAGATATCTCACAAGAAATTAAATTAAAGAGATGAGAGTGAAGAGAAATAGACAAAGAATTGCAAGAGAGAACTGTGAATGAACGTTGTATTGTCGAAAGAAAAAGGAATTGTAGCTATCGAATAGGCAAAGAGAGATTTGTCAGCTGAAACTATCATTATTTAATAGAATATATAATGTCGTTATTTAAATATTTTCACATTTTGTCTATTTTGTTCGTTTCTCTCAATGTAGATTAATCTCCAATTTACTCTTTATGTCTTTCTAATTTTTAGAACTAAAAAAATAAAAAGTTGAATCGAAATTAAAATTAATTTACATTAGAAATAGACATTAAGCAACCTTAGATGACAAATATTATTGTGTACCATTAATTTGTAATTATTATTTTGTACTAATATATTATTGATACCTTCTTTAAACAATTCAAAATAAATAATTCGGAGGCTCAATACATAACCTTCAAATGATCAATAACATTGTGTAATAATATTGATCGTCTAGAGTCTAAAGGCCGTTTTAGAAAAGGATAAAAAATAAGATTGAGATTAAAAAAATTAATCTACATTGGCAGAAAGTTAATTTACGTACTTATATAGCAGTAACCGATTAAAGAATAGCGTAGAAATCAATCAATCATAATTGATTAGCCTTCTCACATTCGACTATAATTGGTTGATTTCTATGCCTATACATACTTCTTAATCCACTATACAGCTACTCTGCTTATTGTAAACTGCCTTAGCGTATAACAGATCCTATAATAGAATCTAGCCATGTTAAATTTTTAATTGACTCGTCATTTATGTCAACTTTAATAAGTTAGAATAAGCATGTAAAATAGACATTATTATAAAAAGAGACATTATGTATATCCTTCTTCTTATTCTCATTTTGACAAAATTGCTCGTGGTCGAACTCTGTTATAGGATTTCTAATCATGGACATTAAACGGCTTCTAGATGATCAATATTATTGTACGATTATTGTACAATTATTTATTATTGATGCCTCCTTTAGACAATAAAAAATAAATATCAATCTTCAAATGATCAATAATTTTGTGGAATATCAAATATTGTGTAATAATATTGATTATCTAGGGGCCGCTTTAGTACTTTCTAAATTTCTCGGAGTAAAATCCCACTCCAAAAAAAATTAAAATACTATCACTATTGAAGTGAGATTCACTTAAAAAAAAAAGATAAAAATCTGTCACTTATTCAAAAGTACAAATTTTTCACTCTTCTTCAATAGTGGCAGTATTTTAACTCTTTTGGAGTGAGATTTCACTACAAGAAATTTAGAAAGTAAAATTGCGCGCAATACTTTTTTTTAGCGTTTAGTGATGATCATACAACTAAATTCGCAAATAAATTTTTGGATTTAGAGTGTAAATAACCGAATGTAGGAAGCACAACTGAGAAAGTATCTACAGTGTGGCAAATGGAACGCCAGAGAAAGATTTCGTTCAAATGCTCGCGGTATCTCGGAAGGAAAGGGGATAAGAGAGGATTTTTATCGCAGGACATAACGATATATCGGACAGGGTATTAGATTGTCGACGATAATTCTACGCATGTGTCTGCGCTTTCGTGAATACATTGCGTTTTCCGAGCGATAAGTCGCGCAGAAATCCGCGTGACGTTATCTGCGTACAGGAGAGCTAGATAAAAAGTGCGGTCGCGCCGGCACGCGCGCGCGTGATTACAGCGGTTCCAAATTTTAAAAGCAACCTTGACGACGGAACATAAGTTTTTCGGTCGGCTGACTCAGAGAGTGCCATTCTCGTTGTCGAGGAACATGACACAATCGTCTTCTTGGAGCTCGTTGCGCGATTCAGGGCTGGCTCGAGATATCTTCGGGGCCCCCCGAATGGTCCCCATTTTTTGAAAAGAGAGACGATCGGGAATGTCGAGGAAACGAGGTCATGGCTGTTTTTAAACCTGAGCGTATTTCGATAGGCATCCTCTCGAAGAAAAGTGTCTCTTTACTCCAGAAATAGCATTCTGTGATAACAAAAGCATTTGTCGGCGTATGATTAGGTAACAATATGACAAATACTTGTAATCTGCAATCTTAAACGTTGCCATGTTAGAGAGACATTAAGGATATATCGGGTGTAATCTCTACAAAAATTAATGACTAGAAATTTGTACTTTCTGTATAAAAATGAACGTTCTATGCGCGTGAAATAATTCGATAAAGTCAATACTTATATTTAATTATAGTCTTATAATTCAAATAAAAATTTTCTCATTTTTTTAATTATTTTTAAAAAATGTCTGTTTCTTATTGAAATAATTTCCAGAATCTTCGTCAAATTTTTTATATTTATACTTTCAAATTCAGAAAAATCTAAGTAGTTAATAATTTGTTCATTTTGTTAAAAAATATGTTTAACATATTTTTAAATACAAATAGTAGTATTAACGATCACAGACATTTTTGAATTTTTATTGTCAAATATTCATACATGTATATAATGAAATATTATTTTCGTATTTTTCTGATTTCTTTATGATTGCCTTCATATTATGATTTTTACATCAATAATGTTTATTTCTAGCCATGTAGATTAACTTTAATCTCGGTTCAACTCATTCTTCACCTTTCTCTAATTTAAGAATTAGAGAGAGAAAAGGATAAAAAAGTTGAACCGAGATTAAAGCCGTATTCGATATATGTACTGCGATACCGAAAATTTATAGTTTACGTTACGTATGCTATAGATTTTTAGTAGTGGCGGCATATATATCGGAAAACTTTAAATCAAAATTAATTTAATGTGCATAGAAATGAACATAAGTTGTAAAAATTTGTATTAAAATATTACATCGTGATATAAATTTTAAATTTTAAAATAATGTTTAAATAACGTTAAAACAACATCGGAAAGTTTTATATAAATGTTTCCTTGAAAGAAGCCTAACATCGTTCTGATTCTATACGTCTACGTGCGTACCGCGTTATCACATGACATTGCGCGAACGTCGCCGAGGTTTCGACAGTTTCGACCCTCGGCTAACTTCGGATCGGCTCGGAGTAACACAGTTCCGGGCGTCGCCGGCAGCAGCAGCACCTACCGATTCGGCGCGTCGTCCGTACGACGCTACATCTCTCGGCGGTGCGTGGAAGCAACAGCTGACCCGCGGCAGACAGTAGCTCTCTCGCCTCCTAGAGCGGCACTTCGTCACTTTCGCACTCCGTGCGAAAAACCCCCCCGAACGTACGAGCGGTGGAGGAGTCGCGTCGCCATCTTTAGGCACGGTTGTACTCATCCGGCCGCCGTCTCCGTCGACGTCATCGCTGTCGCCGTCGCTGGTCGTCGACGACAATCGTAACACATTACTCTGGAAGCGCCGTGTGCGCCTCCGTGGACGCGACACGACGCGCGACGTGCCGGGTAAACGCGAAGCGATCTCATCGCCGTGAGCGAGCTCGAATATATCGACTGTGTCGCCCCGTTTGTCGCGCGCTCGATTTACATTAACGTGCAAGACGTGCCGGGGTGCAAGAGAAGAACAAGGTGCGCGTCCACGAGTAGTATCTTCGTACGACGAGACGTTTATCCCATTCTCGTCTTTCTCTCTCTGTACGAACATCACAGGGAGGAACAACGACAATCCGCGAGGGACGTGGTGAGTGAATACGAGAGCAAAAGAGAAACGGTTCGGTCGGTCAGAACGTCGACGTGCTGTTCACAAGCCGCTGCCGTCGCGTCACGTAAGTCGGTGAGTGCGATTTCGCTCTCCTTCGTGCCGTTTCGCGTGCAAGTGAAACTTGGTGCTGTGTGACTTTGCTCGTGTCGGCCACGGGACACGGGTGACGGGGGCAGGAGGGCGAGATACTTGATTGCTCTGGTCAAAACGGAGCAGGTTGAATAGACGGGACTTTCGAGGTCGGACCGACGGACGGACCGTGTGTTTTACGTGTGAGAGAAAGGAGAGAGAAAGAGAGAGAGAGAGAGAGAGGGAGGAGAGACACGGCATCCCGCCGCCGTCGCCACCGCCAAACAACGACGACAAACTGGTACAATTGACAGAGAAGATGGCGCGAGCCGCGGACGAGGATCGCTGCTGACCCATTTTTTTTCGACGCGGCAAATCTCTGGGAGTACGGGAGCCTCTCGCGAAAAGACGACGACGACGACGGAGAAGAAATCTCTCCCTCGCCTTCCTCCCCCCCTCTCTCCGGCTCTCACTCGGTCTCGCTTGATGTGGGCGAGCGCCGTTCGCGGAGTGTGGTGACGTTCGCCGGGAGGAATATACTCGGCGACAGCCAGGGAAGGAAGTCGAGAGAGAGAGAGAGAGAGGGACAGAGCGAGAAAGAAAAGGGTGCCGCTCTCTCGCGTCGCGCTCGCGCTCGCGCGCGCGCTTCTCTTCTTACCCCCCTTGCGTGTGTGTGTTTTGTGTGTGGCCTGTTTTTTCTACCGTGTGATAATATACTCGCTCGAAGTGTGCGTGTTGTAACCCATCTCCGTCTCTCTTTTCCACGATCATCTCTTTTGAGTGATTGACGGTGTCTACTCAAAATATCCGCGCGATTCTGCCCCGAAGATCAGGACCAGATTCAGGAGCCCGTTCTCTAAAAGAACAGCGGAAAGAACAACGGGGGAGACTCTGGGAGAGACTCTCCGTCTTCGTAATCGTCAACAACATTGTCGGTGCGCGGAAGCGTGTCGCGTGACCCGCGGGACGCTACGTTACGGGAGAGACGTCTGGACCATCGACAGCGCGTGTTAGAAGGTAGCAAAAATTCTGAGAAGACCGGAGTTCACCGGAGCCCTGGCAGGCTCATCGGCGGCTGCGGACGCGGACGCACGCCGACGAAGACGTAGCAGCCCTCTGGATTACCTGAGGCATAAGGCCCGTGAAGCTGCCCGTGAAGCTGCCTTGGCAGACACGGGCACCAGCGCGGCATCTAAAATGGGTAACAATGCCGCGACCGCCAACAAGAAGGTCGACGCCGCCGAGAGCGTCAAGGAATTCCTCGATAAAGCGAAGAAAGAGTTCGAGGACAAGTGGAAGAAGAATCCGACCAATACCGCCGCCTTGGACGATTTCGAACGTATCAAGACCCTCGGCACCGGTTCGTTCGGTCGCGTGATGATCGTTCAGCACAAACCCACTAAAGAGTACTACGCCATGAAGATACTCGATAAGCAAAAGGTCGTAAAGCTGAAACAGGTCGAGCATACGCTCAACGAGAAGAGGATACTGCAAGCTATCAGTTTTCCATTCCTCGTATCGTTGCGTTTTCACTTCAAGGACAACTCTTACCTGTACATGGTGCTGGAGTACGTGCCCGGTGGCGAGATGTTCAGCCACCTGCGCAAGGTCGGCCGTTTCTCCGAGCCGCACTCGCGTTTCTACGCGGCTCAGATCGTCCTCGCGTTCGAGTACCTGCACTACCTCGATCTTATCTATCGGGACCTGAAACCGGAGAATTTGCTAATCGACTCGCAGGGCTACCTCAAGGTCACCGATTTCGGCTTCGCCAAGAGAGTGCAGGGACGAACGTGGACTCTGTGCGGCACGCCGGAGTATCTAGCGCCCGAGATCATTCTCAGCAAGGGTTACAACAAGGCAGTGGACTGGTGGGCACTGGGCGTGCTGGTCTACGAGATGGCCGCTGGCTATCCACCATTCTTCGCCGACCAGCCGATCCAGATCTACGAGAAGATCGTGAGCGGCAAGCCACGCTTCCCGTCGCACTTCGGCTCTGACCTCAAGGATCTACTGCGCAATCTGCTGCAGGTCGATCTCACCAAGAGGTACGGCAACCTCAAGGCAGGCGTAAACGACATCAAGGGCCACAAGTGGTTCGCCAGTACCGACTGGATAGCCGTCTTCCAGAAGCGAATAGAAGCGCCATTCATACCGCGCTGCAAGGGACCAGGCGACACCAGCAATTTCGACGATTACGAGGAGGAGACCCTGAGGATCTCGCTGACGGAAAAGTGCGCCAAGGAGTTCGCCGAGTTTTGAACGCTGCGCCAGGTCAGCAAGTTGCTCGCAACCGGAGGTGGTGGATACGCACGTCGTGTCGCGCCTCATCGTCGGGTTGACGCGGCACGGCGCTCCTTCGTCATCGTTCGCCGTCATCGCCGTCGTCACGTTGGTGATTCGCTTTTTTTGCGAGAGAGAAAGAAAGAGAGAGAGAGAGAGAGAGGAAGAGAGTAAAAGAGCGGGAGAGAAAGAGTGAAAGAGAAAGAGAGAAAGAGAAAAGAGTGCATCTGTGTGTGTCAGCGCGCGCATCCGCGTGTAATATATGAAAGCTGTTGACTAGGCGAAAAACGGAGTGAAGTTTTTTCCTTGCGAAAAAGTTTCTCGTAAGCGATATACTAGAAGGACACTCTTCCGGGTGTGTTATTTTCGAGGGGGAGAAAGAGAGATAGAGAGAAAGAGAGAAGTATATGAAGGAGCACGTGGCAATTGGCGCGTCTTTTTTTGTTGCGTCTCGCGACCGAACTCGCTAGACAAAAGTAGAAAAGGAAAGAGAGAAAACGCGGACACGGATTGATATATGGGACGTTTACACGCTGGCGTTCAAGCGTCCAAAAATTATGTACACATACACACATATAACTTTTGTGTTACGTATATAGTAGACGTCACACGCCAGCATCACTTTTTACATGAAGTCTCTTTTTTTAGCCGGTTAATCGATTCAGTAACGTAATAAAAACGACTGTATACTATATATATATATATATATACTATATATATATATAATACACACACACACACACACACACACACACACACACACACACACACACATACACACACACATACACACATGTATATGTATGTATTCGTTCGCCACTCTCATATTCCCCTGTCCCCTTGCCCTCCCCTCCTCCCTTCCTCCCCTCTCCTCCTCGTGTCCTCTGCCATCCATTGAAGCTTTATGATCCGGTTTACGGAGGAGGCCGTGTGTAAAGTTTGTTCCCAATGATTAACTGTTATCAGCGTCGGAAATGTCACCGTACCGAAGTTACCTTGTACATATAGTCTCTCGTTGTCTTTGCGAGCGACGTTTCCTATCTCCTCCGTTCCCTTTTCTCTCCTTCATATACGGCAACGTCGTCTCTTTCCTCCCGGTGTCTTCGCCAACTCTTCGGTAAGCATCTCTCCCTTCCCCTTCCCCCCTCCGCTCTCCATCGCTCGTTCACCCCCTCAGTTTTCTCTCGTGTTACACGGCACTTGAATCGAGAAGGAGGTACCGTACATTGCGAAGAGAAGTCATATGCATCGTTCGTTATCTATTTGTCTCTTATCTTCTTTATTCGTCGTGAGAGATTGTGCGAGAGAGAAAGAGAGAAAGGGAATGAAAGTACGATGCGCTTACTCGTCGTTAGTATGATCCATACTATTTGTACAACTAGTCGTCACACACGCATGTAAAAACACACACACACACACACACAATAAACATATAAATACGATATGATCTGAAATAATGTTTATATATGAAACACGTTTTCCATCAATCGCCGATGACGGGCCAATTGGGGGAGACACTTCTTTATACCTGCGATGAAATTTACGTGTAAGGAATATTTCTCTACACGCGCAAGACAGATCAGAGATATCTATAAGTATGCTCGTCATCGTCGAAATTCGTATCCACACGCTGCGCAAAACGGTTTTAATCCTTCACGTTGTTCCGACGAATTTCTTATTTACGTTATACATATACCGGAAGATTAAACGTTTAATTCTGCAACGTAGACCGAGTATGAAACGTATATCTCAAATTGTTGTGTATGAAGAAAGAGAACTCGCGAGGCGATAGTGAATCTACAGTATTCCAGTTTTACCTCGTGAGCATAAGGATATTTTATTACATGCATCAATATTAGAAGGAATGAGGCTATTAAGGAGATTGTAAGGCAAATGCAATGTGTCTGGAGACACTGGTCGTGTCTCGGCGCTAAGTTGTTAAAAATTATTTGAAAAATTTATAGATTATTCGAAATTGCATTTAAAATTAATACAAAAGAATTAGAGACAGTTTACCATTTGGATCAAAAGTTATTTCATTAAAAAGCAATATTTTTCAAATTTGTATTTTAATAGAAATATCTGAAAATGTATTATAAAATAATAATAGAAATCTCAATTTTTTTTTATATAAGTACTTAATAAATTTAAGAATATTTATATAAAGTTACATCGAGATGCAGATGTTAGTTGTTCAGTAAATAAACAAAATATTTATTTGTTATAAACTAATTGATGAATCTCAATAAAACTTTGCATAAGTCATTTTTAATACTTGAAGTACTGTATAAAAAAATTTTAATTTTTGTTTATAACACTAAAAATAATAACAAATAAAATTAATGATCTATGAAAATGTGTTACTAATAAAAACAGAACGTTAGGACTTTTATATAAATGTTGTTTGTTTAAAGTAAATATTAATATATGTGTTTTATACTCTTACAATCTCCTTAAATTTCAAACAGTTTAGGTTGCTAACAATTTCCTCGTAAAACTGAGCTTTAACGTGTGCGCAAGTGTTACGATAATATCGTCGTCAATGTCGTAATGTAAATGTCTTCGTATCTTTGAATTCTTAAAGACTCATCAACCGCTTAATGAAAGGAAAATAAACGTAATCCTGACTAATGAGCTCAATGGCAAGAACATAATAGGAATGAGACGGAAGAGTGCAGGAGAATGTAGGATCTAAAATATGTTAAACTGGAAAAGCATTGCAGACTCTTCGTCTGCAACTTGGGTCTTTTTTAGCACATAAGCGATATTTTACTCTCAAATTTCTTCCTCAAATTTCAATTTTTATTAAATAAAGATTTTAACATTTAAGAAACGAATTTGGTAATGTAATCCTGAATTTTTTTAAAGCTTCGAACAATAAAAACTTGAACGGGGCAAAAAAGAATCAGATTGCTGATGAAGGGAATAAAAATATAATTGCAGACGGAGGGTTAATAAGCATCGCGGTAATGAAGCACTTTGACGTAAAAAAATCGTTCATTTGAATAGCAAAAGGTGGTTACGATTAAGCCCGATCTATATAAGATGTAAAACGCGAATCGCAGGTCACAAGCTTGTTGCATCAATCAATCCGATGCATTAATTTTAAAAGTGACGCTTCGAGATTGGCTAATGCAAGAAGCTTCCGATTTGCGACTCACGTTTTGCTTTTTATGTAGATCGAAGTTGGTGTTAGCTACGCGCGAGTGATCATTTCTCTCTCTCTCTCTCTCTCTCTTTCGGGAAGATCAGATCGAGAATGATCGACTTTCGAGATCTACATAAAACACCTTCGCACGTTGACGTCAACATCGTTAGTAGAGGAAGTTTCGTTAATGAGTAAAACGATCGTTCAGAATTGGATTGGGCACAGGCCAGAAGCGCGACGTAGCTGGTCGGTATCGATTCAGCGACGATGGGCTAACACGCGCGCGGACAATGCGGAGGAAATGCGGCATGTAAGTTGACGTTACGAAACTTTTATATCCTTTTAGCATTCGCGATGAGTCGAGTACGAACTTTACAATTGCGCGACTATGCAAGTTTTCAAAGCCGCCCCCCCCCCCTACTTAGAGGAACGAACTGATTCACAGACTATGCAGTCTATGCATTATATCAAATTTTTGCGTTTTACTGAAAAAAGTAATATAATAGTAATATAAAGTTATAATAACGTAATAATAATATGAATCTCATATTGAAAATGTCGTAAATTATCCGATCACTTATGTATGACTTTGAAGATTTGCATTTAACGATGAGTATCGATGTTGTCGGCATCCTTCCGCGCGTTAAACGAGATCGGAATTTTGCCGGGAAATTATTAGGTCATGAGAGAGTGATCAGCTGATCGATGCGATAAGATATATCGTGAATCTTTGCAATCTCCAGTTAATAACGATACGAACAGATAGACGGTACATTCATTACACGTGCGAGTGTAATTTTACAAATGACGATAGATTAAAAAGAGGAGAGGAGAGGGAGAGAGGGGACAACATCCCTTGCTTATATCTTTCTTTCTATACCTTTATATGCGATTGCACATTCCGCGATGTTAAGGAAATTGTAAAGCAAATGCAATTTGTTAACAATTACTTGAAAAATTACAGATTATTCCAAATTGCATTTCAAAGTAATACAAAAAAATTAGAAACAGTTTACTATCTGGATCAAAAGTTATTTCAATAAAAAGTAATATTTTTTTATTTTTTATGTAAAGTTACATTGATGCAGATTAATTGTTAAGTAAATAAACAAAATATTTATTTGTTACAAAATAAATTGAGGAATCTCAATGAAACTTTGTACAAGTCATTTTTAATACTTAAAGTATTTATACAAAAAAAATTAGGTTTATTAGAAAATGAGAATTTTCATCATTTTAAAAAGTTTCGTTTATAACAATAAAAATATTAATGAATAAAATTAATAATCTATAAAAATGTGTTGCTCAATAAAAACAGAACACAATTTCCATATGTATGTAATTTGGTTAAAGCGTTAATATTAATATATGTGTTTTATGCTCTTACAAAGTCCTTAAGAAGGAATTGAAATGAGGGAGGAAACGACTAGTGGTTGATGCGACTCGCAGGAAAATAAGCAAAGTACTTGGCGCGACTTCGTGACGAGATTTTGGGATAACGAATCTTGGCTGATGCGATATGCAATTGCACTTACATATACATATATACATATGTGTGTGTGTGTGTGTGTGTGTGTGTGTGTGTGTATGTGTTACACGTATATGTTGAAGAAATAATTGGAGTACTAAGTATAGCAGAACTAAGCCACTTAAGACAAGATTGCATTGATATAATAGTTCTACGAAATAGCGTTCAAGCCTAGAGATTCATATTGTATTATTCTTGGTTCTTAATTTCCGAGTAATATCACGAGAACTCGTCCTAATTACTTAGCCCGTTCTAATTGCAAATTTTCGTGACAATCGTGCTATGAATTCTGAATACACGAATTCTATATACATGTGTTAATATTTGAATTTTAATTAATTGATCCAATCGTATTATACATTACATTCTAATTATAGATAATTTGGAAGATTCGTAATTTATTTTGAAAAAAATTCTGAGATATATAATTTATGAAAACGTCTTCACGTTTCAGTATTATATAAAATTTTATTTGTAGCGAATGAATTTGAAATCCAGATTTAACGCATCTAAATTAAGAACAGAGCCTCTATTCTTAAAAAGAAACGTATACGAACAACTAGGATAATACTAAAGTATACGTATACTACAGTATTTTCCTAGTTTTTCGTATATGTTTCTTTTCAATGGTAGGAGCTTAGTTTATATTTATTTTCTGATTCAGAGAGACAAGTGTCCTATATCATGATATATGATATTTCTTTAAAGAAAGCTCTTTTATTAATCTGACTCGAATCGAGCATTCTCTATTTTTTTTTCAATATCGCGATTATTCTTCAGTCATTGAGAGTACTTGTATTTTCAAGATAGCAATCGCTCTGTCAATAACAATCTCAAGAATCTTCAGGTAATTCGCTATCACATTTTCTACGATCCGCGATTAAACCTGTCTTTTCCATCGCATAAAATGATAGCATAAAAATTGTTGATTCGCATTCCTGTTATTTTCTTATGCAACCATTACTTATCTCGCCTATCGGAATCTAGTCTAGCAAAAATTTAGATTTTTTTTTACACGGAATAGAGATAATTACATCTTAAATACCGCATTATTGCAATTTAATTTAACCTTTGTCCTCCGCAACTTATTATTTTCTTTCTTTATTCGATTTAGATAATATCGTGATGTTTTTCTAACATTGCTTTTCATCTCTGCGATGATTAATTCAAGTTCAATATTGATATTCCAATTTAGAGTGGTTATCTATCTCTTTTTCAGTAAACACGATTATCCTACATAATTTTCTGTCTTTTAAATTTGATAAAACGTGTAAAACGTGGAGATGAAATGTCGAGCTATTCTTTCAAAACGTCAGACGAAGCTGCGCCGTGAATAACTTTGCCGAAACGCCACATGAAAACAGACCTAATTTTGCTGTAAAAATTTGTGACGTATACGAATATTTGAACAAAGATACATGAGCGAATGTTGTACCAGTTGTACAAACATCACCACAAATGATTTCCGCGATTTTCGCCGAAGACCGATTATTACCTCGCGCGTGTTAATGTGTGATAACCGTTATCAGAGCTGTGAAAAGACGAATTGCTATTGCTGGAGATGCAGAGAAGATAATCACGAAGGATTATATATCGATTAGAAGGATATCGATTAGAATATTTACTTGAATCGAGCTATATTGTTTAATACTCTTCGTCGTCTTCTTGATGTATCGATCGTGAAAGATAATAGAGTACCATATATTCTACATCTATCGCCTTTTGACGACAAATATTTTCGAAAGAATTTCATTATCAATATATTGGTACCTTTTTTTTTGTAATTCGAATAACGATATTTCCCAGAACATTTTTTATCATCGGGATTAGCTGGAATTTCAGCGCTACGACGCGCAGAATTTTGATTAACGAGACATTCGAATCTCCATATAGGTGAAAATAGCTTTCAGAAGAGTTACTGTTATCGGTATTTTACTCGGGAAGCGAGCAATAATTTTTGTCAAATGATCACGATCGTGTTAATGTTTTATTGTCAACATTACAAACGGAAGGATACGACAGGACGAATTATCGTCGTATGTTTGATAACGACCTTCGTTATTCTTTCTTGGCAAGTTATCTCGGCCATTTGTTTCCGGATAGGTAATACGATATCGATCGGTAGCTTGCGATATTAAGGGCTATGTCAATAACAGCGTAAGCATGTCAGGCGCGTATATTACAACACGATAAAAAAGAGATGTCCATTTCTCATGCAAAACTAATCTTATCGCGATTGCGAACTTGACCTTCCGTTGATCGCGCAGCGTATGGAGAATATGCTCGGTGTTTTGAAGATTGAAGGGAAATATTTTCTATGATCTGTAATTCCGTAATTCTACACGAAAAGAACGGTTGTTTTTGCTGGAGTATCTAAAAATTTAGATACCGATCTGAAAAGAATTTTGCTGGATCATCCAAATAATTTTTTTTTACCCGGGAAAAAATGTTTTATATATAATTATATATAATTATATCTAAAATATGTCCATTTATATAACATTTTTTCCCGGGTATATTGAACACACCAAATACTGACAAGGTTGCAAAAAGTTTTAACATTCTAGCAACTAGTTGAAGCATTCTAATTATTTTGATGGTCCAAACGAAATTATTTTCAGATCTATATTTAGCTCAATTTTTTGATACTTTAACGAAATCGTTCTTTCCATATATTTAAATTAATAGACCATACAGACAAGTTTTATATATATCTTCCAATACATGTATTTGTGCGTGATTCAAGAACACGTTTAATTTATCTCTTCATATAAGGAGCAAAGAGCTAATATTTCTCAATAACATATCACTGTGTACTCCGTGCATGACGTAAATAATTCCTAAAAAAAAGTTAAACTATTCTTCCGCGTAATAAAAAGCAGAACATAACTGCATAATGTATATTCCTTACATTATTTTTTATGTTTACCAAGCGCATAAAATTTCTCGCGCTATTACAAAATCTACCTGTTCCGCAAAATGTTTCACTGTGCGTCCAAATTAAGATCAGTCAGCGCTTGTCTCCTATTTCCCAATTGGCCCCGACGGTATGAGGTTTGTTGCACCTGCGGGAAGCTTTAATCGACGCACGCGGCTCGCGCGAGCTTGCAAGCGTTTCGTGTAAATATTAGCGATAGATAACAGAATAGTTCGTATATCGTCGTGTTCACTGCGGTGTGGTTCCTTTAGAGCGATTCTACCCATGCGAATACCTTCGCGTTTCTAGCTTAAGCCCGATGTTGCACCGACGGCGACTTCTATTTATTTGTAATTCCATTTCAACCAACCTCAAGTTAACTCTGGTTTAAATCCTTTGTGTCCTTTTTTATTTTAGGAACAATTCATCTCCTCTCTCGCCCTGCATTCAACACCGAACGCGACACCTCGGTTTAGCATGTCTAAGCATCGTTTGCGGTTAATAAGTGTGAAAAAGGAAGCTTGATATTGAGACGAAGGATGATAGAGGCTTCCGTTTAGCATTAAACGCATGACGTGAATGTACACCGAGCCAATAATATAGAATCTGTAATTAGATTTAACTGAGGTTGGTGAAACTGTCGGACATCTCTGTCTCCCCTTTCTCTCTCTTTCTCTATCTATATCATAGGTAAGACTTTAATACGGAAAGGGACGACTAATTGACGTCCTAAGTAACCGGTCACGTTGGACGAAACCGGCTTGCCCGTCGGTGCAACTCGGCGCTCGGTTGTCTTATAAATCGCCCAAAGGATGTACGCGTGTACATCGGTACGTACCGAGGAACACGAAGGTAGGCACACAGGAACAGCACACGTGTACCTGCGGATTTCCCCGGCCCCGTTGTACATTATCCCCGCAATTATATTACTTTTAATTCAGTGTTCTTCGTATCACACACAGATGTACAAGTGTCGTCCTATTTATATACGTAGTTTATTCCTCGATCCCAGCGATCGATCGTTACGCAATCGCCGCACGCACGCATGCACGCATTCACACATACACGCGCGTATTCATGCAGATATTTGCCAGTTATCGAAACGTCTCGTTGAAGTTCGCTCGCCGTTCTAAATTGCATCCGGCACGTGCGCCGGCATGTGGCGCCTTTATTATATTTCGTCTCTTTGTTGCTTTAGTCTCCGTACCTTTGGTCGTCGCGACTTGTGGAGACACAAGTGTTGAGCGTTTCTTAAATTGTAGCATTTAACGATGTAGACGCGAGACATATTTATGACTAAATCGAGTGCCACAATTTTTTAATCGAAACATTAAAAGTTTATAAATTATATATAATTAATGTATATAATTTTTGTACTTGTAAATTATTATCGGAACAAAATCTCAGAGGCTGCATATTTCTCTCTAATCAGAAATTTTTTGCTTGTTTCGATTTAACAGTTAATAGTTGTATCTCAATATCCTCGATTGCTTTTTCTATGATTGCTTCTTCGTAAGGAATATTTTCATGTAAAATCATTGCTTTCCAAGCAAATTTTTTTTTTAAATTTCACGTCATTTAACTCTCATAATTCGATGTACATAACGATCGAGTTAATTTAAGCGATGCTCTCGAAAATTACGATATTTGTCGAATATTCGCGTTCCTTGAAAATCTTTTCTCATTGTAACTTGGGTTCGTATCGTCCACGATATTTTAAAAAGAAAAAAAAAAGTTGAAAGGAAAATACAGCGAGGATCTTTTATGCGTGTCGTCACGCGACTTTACGACGCTGATGGGTTATTATAGAGTGCCACGACGTTCACCAGAATGCGACTTGGTGAACGCGGATTCCGCGTCACCGCTTTACACTATGTCGCCGTCGTCGTCCCACTTTGAAAACGCCTCTCTTCCGCATTGATCCGTTCAATCTCGCTCGCCCCGACTTCTCTCGCTGCGCTCGGATTAAATTGCGCGAGTGGAAAAGTGTTTCCCCTCTTCGTCTCTCCGTTTCGCGGGTTCTCCGTAATTTCTTTTCGCTCTCTCACGAGAGAACCTTTTCGTAAACATGATCGACCCGCATCCTGCTATATGCACTCCGTCATTCTTGGCGTCTTCAAGGCTGCGTATTAATTGTTTGCTAACGAAATTTCTCTCTCGCCCGTGGAAAAACTTATTTCACAAAGATGTAAGTTATTATTCACAATTGTAGTAGATTGTTCATATTACAAAATGCATAAGTGAAGATTGATACAAAGAGCAGCATTGTTAATAGAATTCAAGTGACCTTCCCTTTATATTTTGACAAAATATTGGCAAAGCAATAAGCGAGGCCACACGAGGAAAAACACTATGCGAAGTTTATAGCTTCATTTCCTTCCAGTTACTACTGCATGATAGAAGATTTTGGAAGTCTTTCCAAGGGCGAAAAGAAAGTCTCTCTTTTCAAATTGAACAACTTTTATTTGCGAGTCCTTGCGCTCGATTTTCTCACGATCTATGTTTAGTTTGCAGATATGAATTTTCTGTGAGAAATTCATTACGTCGGTCATTACTCCAAATTCGCCATTAGGGCGAGCGCGGTCGACAACGCCTCGAGAAACTGACGTAACTCGATACGTAATTAATAGTGCGATGGAACGCGCGCTATTTAGACCTCGCTTCATTTCCATCCGGATCTCTCTCCTCGTTTCTCTCGTCGCCGCGGACGAAGTTGCGCTCGCTTGCGTAATCGCTTCGTCTCGTAATAAGTCTCTTCTCCGTCGCTATCCAATCTCGAGCCCTGACGCCGAAGGCGCGTATAAATACGTCGCCTCGAAAATTCGCGCATCTGCCTTTGCGTATTTAACGAGGCAATCGTCAGATGCGCCTCGCGCGTACGACTTTGAATCTTTCGGAATAAATAGTTGTCCGAGACAATTCGAGGAGTAGATTAATATTAAATACTGTATATTTTCGTTTCGGCATTATCGATACCGCTCATTACGGAGTCATCATAAATCGTCATAGTCAATAGTTTTAAACAGAAGATCGATGAAGATAACATTAATTTATAGATCCATCATTCGGAATTTCGAATGTTTGCGATATTTATATATTTTTTCTGTTTTTAGAATAAATTGTCTTGGCTTACGTTAATTCTGATCTCGAATTGTTTATTCTGCTAATAATCTTGTCTCACGATGATTGATTTCTTTTTCAAAAGAAAAATGGAAGAGGGATTAAATTTGCACTCTGATTAACGAGAGAACGTCGATAGTTTTTATTCATTAAAATTAAATATCGTTTTTTTTTGTTCTTTCAATTATTCGTTTGAAGGGACCGAAATTAAAATTCAACTATTGGCGTGTACAATTATTCGGAAGGATTCTTCTCTCATTTTTCTTCCAGAGAGAAAGAGAGAGAGAGACCACTGCTTTTTTCTTTGACGCGCATGTCGCGCATTCATTGGTGTTGACTTTTTCTGAACAACGGAAATTTAATGGGTCAGCGCGTTCTTCCCCATGTTATACTTTACGTCACATAACCCTCTGTCGTTCCTTCTTATCGACGTCCTCCATGCTTGGAAGTCGCTTTCTTCTCACACATGAAAGAATCTGACGTCAATAAAATAATACTCTTTTGTAACAAATAAACGAACCAAGAAAGTTCGGCAGATATTAATTTTGTTACGATTTTCTATTGGAATGAAAGTTAAAATTCTTGAAGTCCGAAAGAGTCATATAAGAATCATTGTGAATAATAAATGTAATATATATATATATATATATATATATATATATATATATGTTACGGAGCTGTGTAATTTTAAGATTACATTAGGTAATTAGACTTCAAAGGAATCTCCTTCACACACAACATACACACTTGTGTTATTAATTATATTATTATTTGTAATATTAATATATATTATTTTTATAGATTTATTATAAATATATTATCTGTTATTATTGGTTACTATGATTATTATTTATTAATATTATATACCTCTAATTAATAAACTAGATATATCTATTACTCTGTCATTCAATTTGATTTATTTATATATGAATGATACAAAATGTGTCGGCGACTTTGTTGCGTTTCCCACGTTCTTATCGAAGATTTACACGTTACTCGTGTTACGTGCTGTTACGCGAGAAATGTAGACGCGAAAGGGAAATGATTTTATAACGAGGCTTTCACACGTAAATCTCTCGCCGGTCGGCACGCATTATATCGCGTAATTGCAGAGCACAAGCGCCTTTTGTACTTTTATACTGCGTCAGCATTATTATATTTAGCACTACTACCTGCTATTCAGTTTAGGACGGCTATCATCTTAAAAGATTAGCTATTAATTTTCCACAAATAGCATTTCCTTTTTTATTATCTACTCTATATGATCAAGTTATAGATTATATCTCTGATAAATCCTATTTAACTTTTACATATTAATTCTGAGGATTTGAGAATATGACTAAATCATGTTGATTTGACAAAGCTGATAAAAAGAAATGGGATTGTCATGTAATATATACATATATAAATTTTTATGAACTTTCAGTAATATTGTAAAAATAATAGTGTCAAGCTAATAAGAGATGTCTGAATAATAATTTGTGTATATTATCTTAATTATATCTTTAAATAATCTGAGTAAAGATGAATTGATGAATGAATAATAAAAAAATTTTCCTTAAGATAATTTCATAAATTCCTCTTTTATTATTTAAATTAGCTATATTGAGGCAATTTTGCAATCGTAATAATAGGTAGGCATGTAATCATAGTACATTAAATAAAACATCCCAGAAATGATAATGGAATCCCTTTTGGTATAAATTTAATTACATTTTTATTCTATAATAGCTCGTTTTTACTTGTGATTTATGATAGAAAGAAATTCTTTCCGTAAATTTTTCGCCGAGCATGTACTTGATATGATAAAATATTCCAATGTCTAATTTCTCAAATATTGGATCATTTTGAAGAAGAATTATTTTTTTGTTTCTACATCAGAATCTTCTTCATGTTTATCAACGATAAATATACAGCAACGGTTGGACGTCAAAGTTTTCTTGGTGGAGCTCGATGACACAGAAAATTTTTCTTTGGAAAAGGAGAAGAGACTTCCAGAGAGACTTCCAGAGAAATAGCAATTGGAATCATTGCTTGGATCAATCGTTTTGGTCTTCTTGTTTGCCTTAGTTTCTTTTTTGCCAAAGTCAACAGAAATTAAGTTTCAGATAAACTAAATTTGAGCTAGTCGTTCGTGTAATAGAATTTTACAGTGATTAGTCAATTCTCCAGGGATGGAAAATGGGTCGCTCCACTGATTTCGAATTTCAAGTTTATAGAGGAAAATACAATTTTTTAAAGACAATAGCGCTTTTCGGTTCTCTAGTGCGTGAAATTTCGTTTTCGCGATATTTTTTTTTCGAGGATGTGTCAATTTGTGAAAATTTATGACAACCAATCGGATAAAATGCTCGTTATTCTTGTCGTCCTGGCCTTGACTTCGCGAACGAACGTTTACGACTTTCTAACGATTTGGCGATGTAAAGGGAAAGATGTGTGTGAGGAAACGAGAAGCGCGTGCGCGATTATATAGTGTTTCAAAATCACCTTCACGCCCCTTTGACTATAGATATTGAGAAAGAAACTAGAGAACTAGCGTGTTACTTGAAAATGGAAGAGTTTCAGTGAGTTGAGTTTCAAGGATCTAAATATGGTAACGAAACCTTGTCATGCAGTTCATTTGAATCGTAGACTTTAGCATGGCATAAATTTAATCTATGAGCTCATAATAAGGACATTTATGTCGAAGATAAAAAAAAAATCGCAAATGTTAGTTTGTCATATTTTTAAAATGATGATTTTTTTATTCCATAATGCGCGAAATTTCATTTTTGCATCACTTCTTTTTCTGATGAAGAATGTTAAAGTTTAATTTTGTCGTAAGTATAGAATTGGAAGCTAAGAAGATGTTCGATATATGATTTCGACCTATAATAAGCCCGGACACAATCATAGATAGCATGGAAATTTACCCGTCTATTACGACTTTCGTTGTCGAGCGTAGCCGCAATTTGAATTACCTTTGTCCTTTTCTTCTCACAGAAACCTCCATCGATAATCGATGGGCGTGCGCCGTTAGCTTCACCAAACAGCCCGAAGCATTCGCGCAATCATAAAGAAGCGGCGTGACATTTTTGTGCCGCGTAAAATTTGTCAGTCGCCTACGTCCCTCTTGCTTCGCGTACCATCCGGATTCGCTTTTGATCGTTTCTATCTCCTCGATTAAGTTGCTCTTCGTGACAAAGGCACAGCCAATTACTTTTGAGTTCGCATCGATAACTCATTGCTCCGCCTCTCCCTTACTCGAGGCGTACGATAATTGCTCCAATTGTTTCACAATACCAATTAAATGTGAATCGTACATTCCTGGTGGACTGAATTGTTCAACAAAATTAGGAACGCTGAAATTTGCACGGATCCGCTCAAATTTTATTTTAGACTCTCGCTTATGAATGTTAAGTTAATTGTGAAAAAACTCAAATTTTAATTTAGCAGATTTCTTTTTTGCATCTTTGGTATATTTTAGTGTACAATACAGCTGATGGCATCATAAATAATCGAGATTTTATATATCTTCGATTATGAAATTATTACATACTTTGAATGAATCTCGGAGACTTCGATTAAGAGGACAGCAGACGGAAACATTTTTTGTCAATTAGATCAGAGAAACATGTGATTGATGGCAATATTGCGTGGGCAGAATTGTTCTCGATGACAAGATACCGATCTTAACGATATGAGTGGCACAACTTGTTTGTGCTTAACCACGTTCGTAAAAATTATGATCGTATTAAATGATCAATTCGTCTCGAGACAACGTAGTTGCATCATCGCACCAATGGAGCATCGCCTGAAGGCATCGAATCTGGCATCGAATTCATCATAGAATATACGAGTAGTATAGATTGTATGGCTAAATATTTAGGCTTGTATTCGTAATTTAACTCTAAGCAAACGATTTTGTTCCGCTTTGCGTAAAGATCCGTTTAGACTCGCCGAATGAATTTGCAGACTTATTTATGCTGGATTGTTTTGCTCCTGCGCTTTAGTTTCAGCGCTTAATGAAACATTGCACGCATGTTGAAAATATGCAGAAGTAACGCGATTTAAGAGAATACTGTCGGAATATTTTCTTTTTTCCAGAAAACAGTCTTATATTTGAAATATTTTGGGAATTTTTCTCCAAAAACAAGCGTTTTCAAAATATATTTGCGCCTGTCCGATAATATATCGGAGAAACATCATCAGAATATTCTGGGGTCCTCAGAAAGCGCTTTTAAAAAACATCGTTGTTATGCTAAGAGTTATTTCCGGAATATCCTGGTATTTGGAAAAACATTCTCAAAATAGGTCTGTTCTTCAAATTATTAGCTGCGTTCAGTAGAAAAAGCAGTTTTGCACCTGTCGTAAAATTCTTTAACATGATTGCTTCTTATCCTTAATTCCTCATTGGATTTTAATGTATAAATCAATCACATTAAAGAATCTTAGAATAGTTGCAAAGCTGCTTTTTCTGTTGAACGGCAGCCATTCTCGTAGGCTAGCCTCATCTCACGGCAGTGTTTGAAAGGTTCGTATCGCTTCGTTTGTACTTATTTTGCCCGCGAAACGTGACTGATAATGAGACGTTTTTATGAAACAGTGTATAAGTCATGATGTATCTCGGTCGCATAAAGATTCGTGCCGTTTGTTTCGTGGAGTGATGCGTGTTGTACGATATGTTACTCTAAGTGGAAGCTGTTCATAAACATTTGACGCAATTTCGACGACGGCAGTCTCTGCATGTGTCGAACACTTCATTGACGCATCGCTTACTTTTATTGCAGTGACATAATCCAAAACGTTGGTCGCGACGCGGCATCGAGAAGTTAGGATCATTTCTCAAGAATCAACGGAATCCATCGTGGAAAGTTGCTGTAATCAATATTGTGATAACTAACGATATCGTCAAAATTCAACTTGGATAAAATAATTTATGTGTGTAAAAATGCTGATACGTGCATTGGAAAAAAAGTCTTAATTAGTTATTAATTGGAATTCTGATTGAAAAGAGACAAATCAGAATTTTCTAGTTGAATCAATTATAATTCTACATAGTTGAGATAAAAGAATTCTAATTGATGTGTGATTAGTTTATTTTCAATTCAATTGGAGATTTTTCTTTGTGCATTCTGTCGCTCACGGTCGAATGTAAAATATTTCGCACATGCTTGGGAACAAATTCACAGCATTTATATAAACGATGATAATCGTCAAGTATATATCACGTGATATAGACTTGGTATACTAGAAACAATGTTTTAACTTCTTATCGATGATTTTATGAACCTGTGAATTATCTTCTTTTACGTATCATTTATTTCTATTTTTATTTCCATATTACATCTATCTTTTGTGTTATTTTGATCACTTATTCAATTAATTATGAAATTTATATTGCATGCTTTTCCTCATTCTTGCTCGTTATGTGATTTCGTCTTTATGTGAAATTCACTCTTTATTATGGCCAATTATTTACTTTTTTATTATTATGGCCAATTATTTTTTTTACCTAGGCTTTATAAACGCAAATATTTTTCTTCACGTACGCTCGTTTGCCGACTAGATAACCTTGATAAAGTTCGTTGCTTTGCGTGCACATTGCTCGACCTCCGAAGGCCGCGGAATTCATTAAATGTCACAGATCGCCCGCATAATTTTTCACGATAAATCATTAGACAGTATTTATATTATTTGTATTCATGTTAGTTAGAATGTTTCAACACGCACAATTATAAATAAAATTGTCTATTTATAACGTAATTGTGATGAGGAAAAACAGAAAGTTTAATTAATCACGCCAATTAAATCCGAGCCGCGTTGAAAATTGTAGATTATTTAATTTGTAAAATTATACTGCAGCTTTTTAAAATTATTTTTTAACGATATGTAATTTACTCTAGCGATGTAAATTCATTTCTCAGGATTTTTATTTCAACAAGGATATTGCATAAATGAACGATCAGGTAATGTTTGAATTTTACAGGAAATTAAATTGTGAGAAGGATAAAAATTAGTTAAATATTTGTCGAAACGGATATTTTATAGCCTTTATTAAATTTTTTTATATCACTAACATTTGTATCGTAATCCGCAATTACAACAACTATTTACAAAAAAGTAATTCTCTTATATTAAACTATAATTACGATAACATACACTGTGATCTCAGATTAATATAATATTTATCCATGTGCAAATGTGAAATGTGTAGGCTGTTGGTGGAAAAATATTTTTGATTTCTGAAAATATTTGTTTTGTATTCGTTATTTTTTTATTGCAACAGGAAATTGCTAATAATTTTCTGTCTCGCGGGAGCATATTCTCAATTTCTTCGAAAATATTTATGATTATTGAGAACAGGTTTGGCAAATGAGTCCTACGAATAAAGTGTATGCATGTAGACGGACGTGTATTCTCAAGGATCAGTGCAATAACATTGCGGAATTTCCAAACTTTTTTCATTTAACTTTCATTATCTCCTTGCATTCAAGTCGCGCATTGTTTGGTTGATTCGATGGATAATCAAGAGTCTAAATCCTAGTATAATACTAAAAAGTTATCTATATAATTGGAAATTTCGACGCACAGACAAAATATTTTGTGTACAGAAAATGTTCTTTTAATTACTGGTTTAATTACTGGACTTTAATTACTGGTTTTACGTCACTACAAAAATCATTGATTATATTTTTTTTTTTATTTACTTTGTAATCACAGAGACAATGAAGAATTTTATATTAATAATAGTGTCACACTTTCCCCTCTCCTTTTTTTCATTCAATAATATTAGAATTGAGTGTTTAGTATCTCAATAGAGAGTATCGTCGTATTGAGGATTCGATATTGTAATTTTATTCAATATTGTTGAGACTTGTCACGTCTGGATACCAGATGTAGCAACGAATATCGGGCGATTATCGCAATTATGCAGCAGCACTTCGCGATCGTTTCATCTGTCATTAGAACGTTATACACCTTCGAAGCATTTGCAGACGTCAGTAAGTTTCAACGTCATTCCATTAAGTTGAATGTTTCTTTCATATCTTGCAAGAAATGGAAAATGTTGAAAACCCTCAGATTGTAAAATGAGAATAAAAGTGGAAATTAGCAGACTCGCTGAAAAGTATTTTATTACGTTAATGTAATTGCTTCGACGTGTGTCGTACGCCTTTGATCCCTCTCTGTAGATCCTAGCGCGACTGTTCAACGAATGAAGCCTGTGTATAAGCCTTGATAGGTATAGCTCAATGACCATTAGTTTGAGTGGTTTATATGTACTTAAATGCTTTGACTTTTCGAGGACAATCGCTCAATGACGAAGCACTTCATTGAGCTCCGTCTCGGTGCGTTGCAATTTGCGCGCGGTGCGGTATATTTGTCGTTAATCTGTGTACGCCTCTCTCAAATCAATCAATTCGGTGATTTCTCAAGATGGAGTGCAATTCGATGAAGTGACAGATTTTCTGACATAGTTGAAATTACTTTCAAACTTGCGTCCTCGTTTTTTTAATGAAATCAAAAGCATGTCTTTTTTTTAAAGATTAAATACCATAAATATATTTTGATATGAAATAATAAATTGATATATTTTAAGTAAGAAAGAATATTTAAATAATAAAGATTTGCTTTGAAAAATAAAATCTGTGGAAAATTATAAAATAATGAGATAGTTATAAATAATTTAAAAAGAAATAAAATCGATATGAATAATAAGATGCGAGAGAGATTATGCAGAGAAATCTTAAAAAAGTTTTCGCATTTAAGGAACAGTATTTAAATCACTGGCTTTTTATCTTTCCAATTCGAAATTATTTACGAGCCTTGATTTGTCTTTTTTTGCGAAGCTTTGAAGCTTCGATCCTCCCTAATTCTTCTCGAATTTCAAGGAGCTCGCTCGAGAGAAAATTGTGTCTTCATGTGGAGTGAATTACGTCTGATCCGATGACGAGAGTTCGTTTTTACCTTGCGGCGCTTAGATTTGATTTAACGATAATCTAACGGATTTAATGAATCCCCGAACTAATCTTACTGCGATAATCCGCGGCGTTGCCGCGGTTTGATAATCTCAGACCTGTCTTTGACTGACTTTTTCCCAATCGATGATGCGCGACATTACTTTCGACATTACATCTTTCGGTATTACATTTCGTGAGATTTTAAGTTTTTTATTTGTACGACTGTATCTTTTGCCGAATAAATTTAAGAAAGGAATTTTTATTAACTCTTCTGATCTGTTCGAGTTTATTTAAAATGTAATTAATTTTCTTACTAACATTTTATTTAAAAACTTCTTCTAATATTTGATAAATTTTTGTCTTACATTTAACAATGACTTGTTTTTAATGTAAGATCTTTTTTCTGCAAAAATTTTACTTTTATTTTTTAAAGCTTTTTGATCATATTGACTTAAACGATATGATCATACAGTAAATTTGAACAGACAGTAGAGTTAACCTAAGCTTGATTAAAAGCAAGATTTATTTACTTCAGCACGTTCTGGAGCTCTTCAATCTTTATCATCAAATATGTAGTTTGTCAATTTAGCCTTGAAAATGCAACACGAATCTCGTCAGGCGACACGCTCTTCTTGATCTCTTATCTTGATTTCGTTCGTCAAGCACGGAAAGTTTCTTTATAGGATCTATTTCAATGTCAGTGATTTTTCACTTTTCGAGACAACTTCCTAAGTCGTCGCTGTAGAAAAATTGGCTTGAAATACGATGACCGATTTTTCGTCTTGTCTCGTCGTCTTCACTTGATCTGTTTTCCTGAAGAATCTCACATAAGAACTCGCATTGCCAATATATATATCGATTTTGCTCCTCATGTATTAACTAATTAAAGAGTAAAGTAAAAAAAGGCGCTTTTTTTCACTTTTTCGCTTCTTGTCGCGGCGAGAGATTAAAAAGTCATTACACACAGCCGTTCTCGGACGAATATATTTAAAATCTCGGTTGGATATAAAAGATATCCCAAAATTAGGAGTTTAATGACAGTTTTTTTGAGACAATGTTTTTTTAGCGAATATCGACATTCACACAAAACTAAATTTTGTAGCAATTAAAATTAGGAGAGATAAAATTTTCTATTATATATGTATATAAATAAGATTGATCTGAAACGATCCGCGCTATTTGCCATTTGTATCTCGTTTATTGAAGAGTTATTCTGAGTAAATTCTGCTCTCTTGTAAATTATTTCATAAAATATTTCTGCAATAGCTTTCTTTTCCTGGAAAATTCTATTGAAGGACATTTATATACGCCAATTTATATAGCGACTCTACTACTGAAAACATTTCTTTAGACACACACTTTGTATATTCATAAGATTACATCGACGAGCATGAGAAAATGATTTCCACGTTCAATCGTGGGCGTAGTTACACGATGATGATACTCGCGAAAATGTATTCAAACTTTGAAGGTATAAAATCGTATTTATGCGTTGTATAATTGTGCGTGATATAATGGCTCAAACAATCCGCTTTCAACAATCCGTAGGCGGCAGCTTCACGCGCGATAACAGGGCATATATTACTAGATATATCTTCATTCCGCGCCGCATTTCGTGTTAGATACGCTTAAATTTTCGTTTATGTTCGTAATTGTTCAGAACATTAAGACCGCTTTTGATCTCGACACGAAATGACAATCAGTTACAATCAGAATTGACAATGTGCAATAAAGATATTTGTGTTCGAAATTGATCCTAGCAAAATAAACTCTGAATTACGACAATGACATAAAAGAATATTAAAATAAAAAAATTGTTAGAATTGCGTGTTAATGTAATGTAATGCAAAAATATATATGTAACAATTCTAGAAATATATCGTAAAATTTTTATAATAGGAAAAGGTGTAAAAAATAGATATGTAATGAATTGAGAGAGTGTAAATTATAATGAAACATTGAAAGTGATTAACATTGGGCTCTGCTTTTTTATTCTGCTAGGATTAATATCGAGTACTTCTACAAAAGTCAGATAGAACTGGATGTTATTGCTCGCAATTGAGAGGGCGAACGAAATTTTCCGTTGTCAGTTGACTCAACGGTGTTAATGATTCATTTACAGGATCGGCAAATATTTAATCGAACACACCTCGAGTACCACTTGATTACGTTCTCACGCGCGTGGTACGCAGGAAACGTACATGCAAGTATACGTATGCACAATATAACGTGCATTAGCGATTCCAGCGTTTTTATCGCTCGCGTTCTGTCATCCGTGGAATTTCAATACAACGATTCGCGCGCGGTGGTAGGCGATTAACATTGACAAAATCGTGAACGAAATCGTTGATACGAGCGAAAGTACCTTTTGCGATGCATGACGAAAAATACGGGCGAGCGAGAAATACAGCGGGCCCGAAAGTTTCGGTGCTTTTGTCGCGTCAATCAGCGCTGAGAGAGGCGAAATAGGGCACAGATAAATTTCCATCTGTGGAAGTTTTATTTTCAGCCTTTTGTGTTGCCCTGAACTGATGTTTTCATCCGGATGATGCTCGTGATGCGTTGGAGTTTGTTTTGAGAATTAAACGCATTTGCGAAAACAGTCAACTTAAGCGTTAATTGGTCCGTTGAAATAACATTTGTTACGAGTCACGACCCAAATATTGTTTATTTTTGGAAACGAGATTCTTGATGTGACGAAGAGGAAATTATATTTGTGGATCTCGTTACAATATAAAAAGATAAAAATAGTGAATGTATTGAAATGAAGTATCTAGATGCAAAAAATCCGTCACTAATTAATAAGAATATTTTATTATAAGAAAAGAAAAAAACGATTTAAGAAACTATTTCCATATTTATGTACATATATTTATTTATTATGTGTATTTACGTTATGTATTATATTATATTAGAGGAAAGTTTTTTATGACGATGTTGTATAATACAGATATAATTGTCATATTATTATTATAATTATCATTGTTGTAATTAGCAGTATTGGCCGTGATTTCATCAGACCAATTAAGGTTTAAGTAAAAATGGACGCAAAGTTAACGTAATAATACATGTACTTTAGTGAAGACAGAAGAATGAATGGAGATTGTTTTTTGGCCAAGTGACATACCTCTATAACAAAAATTACAGTTAAATATTTTTAAATGGACATATGTAATTATGAGAGAGAGAGAACGAGAGAGAGAGAGAGAAAGAGAAGATAAGTGACTTGTAAAGAATTGAAATCATTTATCCAGAGATCTGATTTATATTATTATGAAGTAAATAGCTTCTTTAAAAGTAAAACGAAACCCAGATAACCTACATTAATTTATTGATTTTTAAATCGTGCGTGCATGTATGCGTGCATGCGTACACGTATATATATATATATATATATATATATAAATATAAATACGTGCGCGTATAGGTGTGTGTGTGTGTGTGTGTGTGTATGTGTGAGTGCGTGTATGAACGAACACACGTGCGTGTCTTCAACTTGTGCACTCTTGGAAGGATCATCGCGAATTCGACGTATCTGTTACGCCAATATCACATTAGCGAATTAAAGATTGCATCTGCGTTCTCGTTTGCGTTTTTTGACAATCAGAAAGGACCTGCTGACTAGCAATTTCTTTTTGATTGGTCAAGAGACGCAGACGCAATCTCCAATCGCAAATGTGATATGGGCATTACACGTTCCTGCCAAGAAGTATGGGCGGTATTCATAGTTCATTCTTATTTTATGATCGTCTTAATTAATGTCTTAAGTAATGTATTAAGATGCTAATACGGCTTTCTGATTGATTTATGATAATCTTAAGACTGTATTCAAGACGATCCTAAATATAAGATCCGACTATTAATACTGATCTATGATATGTCCACGCATTGCGATCGCATAGCGAGTCCATCCGATTGTTTGCCCTTCGCGCAATTTGTGAGCGTAAAAGCCGGAGCACAGACCTTTGCATATAACGCCTGATTGATTCATTTTCTTATGCAAGATTCTATGCTCCCGCCCTAAATCCGCGCAGACACCTGTGCAAGTCGGGAATTTCGGCATCTCACAAGATTCTGAATGCAATGTTTAGTACCCTGCTTTCGCAAAGAGTGAACCGAAACGAAACGTATAAACGGGCCTTTGCGACATGTACGACGTCACGAAGCGACCTGTGAAGGATCTGTGAAATGCCAAGATTTTCCGGTCAATCTCTCGCAAAGTTTCTCGGTGATAATGAACTAGTTTGAATGATCCTCAGCGCGAGAAACCGGCGTATGAAAAATCGCTCGAGAGATTGGACGACAATGTTCAGATTACAAAGCTCAGTGGGCGCTCAGTTCTTTGCAATTCTTTATGATTATATGAATCCATTCTTATTATGAATCTATTTATGTATCTTGCGAATGGTTTGTGCATTTAGATCTAAAATAGAACTAAAGGCAAGAACCAATTATATTAAAGAATTATTGAGCGTTTATTGATCGATTTTCTGAACATTGCCATTGTATACCTGAATAGAAATCTCAAATTGCAAGAGATTGAGGTGCGTAAAATCGGCGCGAGAGCAATATCACTTGCTCGTCGATGTTTCGGGATGGTTTCGCTACGTCTGGTTGAATGTCGTTGCAACGCTCGCGGGCATGCCGATCGAACTCCGATTACGCTCCTCTTTCACACATCTATTGAATTGTGAATTCATAATGCGATAACTCGATAATCGCAACGTTGATAGATGCTATGTACTCTATTATATGTATGTGCGTGCATGGAATATTCAATCATATGTCATAGTCACCAAGAAGTATGAGGGAGACGTTTCCGATATCTGAGACTTCGTCTTTCAGATACGGTAGAAATACTAAAGTCACGTGTGCATCGAATAATAACGTGAGTCTGAAATGGAATTTGCTGCTTGAACTTGCAGCAAACACGAGACTTTAGTTGGTTTATCGAAAACTTTCTGATTTCTGTCAGTTTTATAGTAATGTTAGATAAGTGAAGATAAGAAGAGCGTAGGAGGCGTGTATTTGTGAGTGGATTCGCGAATGCGAGAGCGAAACAAACGACATGATTCGTGGGGCGATTCGTTTCGTCACGTTTGCGAAAATCGAGTGGATGTGAGAGAGAAAGCGAGAGTGAGAGTGAGAGAGAGAGAGAGAGAGAGAGAGAGAGAGAGAGAGAGAGAGAGAGAGAGAGAGAGAGAGAGCACACACACCAGATCGTTTTTATGCGCCGAAGACGAGGATCGTGTGTACGGCGAATAACGTTAATAATAATAATATGAATAATATAATAATAAAAGATAATGATAATAATAATAGTAATTGTCCGCTAACGATGTTACGCCAAAGTTCGTACGAGTGAAGTATTTAAACTTGTCTGTACGTGTATAGGGACACGATAGGGATACCTGTGAGTATAAAAGTAAAAATAAAAAAAACATACATACACATAAAAAGAGAATTAATGAGAGAGAAAAAAAAATATAAAACCAATATTATCGCTATTTTGCATCGAGGAGTATATTGTAAAGTGAGGATTTTTCTCGCCTTGTGATTATTATGTTTGTAAATCGTAGCCGATTGTTAGCCGCTGTAAAATGCGATTGTACACGTAGGTATAAAAATCCCCCTCCCCCCCCCCCGAGGATCGGACCTGTATTACCCGGATCTAGTGCAGCCGATGAGTTAATCGAATTAATTAATGGATATATCAAAAAAATCTCATTTTTTGTAAATATTAATTTAAATAAATCCTATTGTAAAGATTGTATAATTTACATGGCGCACATCGTGCTTGATCTCTCTCTCCCTTCTGTTTTGTCTTCTTTTTTTTTCGCTATATTCAAATTCCTACTTCGCACACATCATGCGCTACATGTGGTCCATGCATCACGACTGATCACGACGCGATACACGTGCACTCCCATCCGCAATCCTATCCGATCCACTTCATCGTTCGCCGTTTCGATCACCGTGCGATCGTCGACCCGAATTCACTTTGCGTTTCGCGATCACGAAGGGGAGCATTATATAACGTGACTCTTCCGTATGACAATATTGCGACTCATGTGCAGGACGTGCATGTATCGCATCCTACATGCACCAAATACATCTACATCTCGAACACATCAAGCGATATTTACAATATCCTGCTGTCGTCGAAATTACCTCAAAACGCTTCGACATTTATTTTCATTTTGTTGTTGCAATCTGAAGCTTTCAATTCATCAAGGTCGTTAAGAAAATATTTATAAATTCGTGACATTTATACATATATAAATGCATAGAGAGTTGCAAATTCACCGACGAATATACGATTATGTTTTTTTTTTGCAAGTATTTAATTAAATATTTAAATATTTACTTTTATTCGACAGCTTTTTTTCTTTTTTCGCATCAGTGCGTGTTCAAGAATCTTGTTCGTAATCGAGGAAGCGGCTGCTGCTGGTACATCATTACGATAAGCTGGAAACAGGAGTGGGTGAAGCCGGAAAAACGTATTCGTGTTCGAGCCATTGTCTCGGAAATGGTCGGGATCCGGATCTGCGTTCACGCGATATTACACGTTGCTTCCTCGTTGCGTTGGATGATCGCGATTATTTTTTTATTGGACAAAGACGGGCGCGGGAATCGATAATGATGACGATGCACGACATGATCAATGCGGATAGAGTTCCGTAGTGGGGAAGTGAAACAAGTAGGTCGAGCACATACTACCGGAAATCGGGTTACTTCCCGATGTAAGGATATAAGTTCGACTCGTTTAAAAGGGGATTCGATCGATCGAGACAATTTTCTTGATAAGATTATGAAATCCGCATTATAGCATGATACAAAATCCCAGAGGGTCAAGTTACTGCACAGGCACAAATGTTCGCAACGTTATTAATTGATAACAGTCATTAAAGTTGTTGATAATAACAAAATTTTATTGATAATTACAGCAAAATTATGCATTATGCAAAAGTCGCAGGGAATTTTACAGAAGTCATGTAGAAATGTGATCATGTTAACTCGTTGCAATCGAAAGCATATTTTTCAATTTCAGTAAGATCCTTCTCTTCCGTATAAAAATGACCGTTAGGTTAAGTACTGATCTTAAACTTGAGCTTAAGTAATAGTAAATTTATATTACCGCCCAAAGAAAATCGTAACGTAAAATTTAACTTTACGTTATGATTTTCTTTGTCCATTGATATAAGATTACTGTTACGTATAGATTTCAATTTACGATCGGTACTTAACGTAACGTACGCATTACGGATGTTCTTGTGCAGAGAGCGTAACGCGACCGTTAGTTAAGTGAAAATGACACAAAGCATTAAAATAAATTGGTCTACGGACTGATTAAAAGGCCCTGGTAATCTCAGACGTTGCTTGATGTTACTGACACCGACGTGTAACACGATGTAACGGTGCTGCTGGCATGGTGACGGATATGAGATTTCGTGTCTGTGTGTGATGCACATCGACACACAGATGGGATGCACTGAGCGCTTCTGCGTCAACGAAACTTTATCGCAAGTTGCATTGTGCAACGGAGAAGTATTTTTGCCATTCTTGATAAATTATATTTAACTCTCTCCGATATAAAGTGTCATAAAACTTCCGATTATAATTTCAACGATATTTATTTTCCAACGAGCTGAAAGTTACTTTTTCTAAATAAAAATTTTAAAGAGGATTGTCATTTATTCTTTGATACATTAAATATTTTAGTGATTTAATTTTTAATTGTAATTCTAAAAAAAAAAGATTAGAGAAGTCATTTACCGAGAAAAAGTTGACAAAAAATTGTATAAAAAATATATGTTATGTTCATTGTTCAACATTCTGTGTATTTTCCATGATATTATTTGAGATGCTGCTCTAATTTAACCAATATAATATTTAGCTTGATTAATGCGGTGACGATATTTAATATTAATGTTGAATCACAAATAATATTAAACTCTCCTAATTAATAATAATTACGCTTCACTCATCATTAGTGAAAATATTGCTGCTGTTCTCTTCAAATAAATCCAACGTAAAAAATAAATTGGAAAATTACAGCATCGATCTTTGCATGAACTCTTCCAAAGCCATTTTGAGTTGACTGAAATTGCGGACGTCAATACATATTTCGGTATTTCGCGTGGCGAATTACGCGATGAATTTAAGAAAATTCTCGAAATAGCGTGGTGATGGCGGGTTGAGAGAAAAGCCAACGGCACGACCTTGGTACTACTATAGCCTGCCGACGCGGCTAAAATTGACGCACTCTCGTGGGAAGCACCGAACAATCACAATATTACTACGTTATGAATAATATTTGAACAATGTTAAGATACAGTATAATTATTGATGTCTGATAACTATACTTGTTTCGCGCATTCGTTGAAATGTGTTTTGCCTTCGTGTGACTCCAATCAACTTTCGATTTCTGATTTTTAAAATACAATACCGGTAACAGTCGTAACCAGTTGAGTTATGATGTTTTTTTTTAAATGAAATCAATAAGATTTTTGAAAGAGCATGCACAGAAAGAACGGTTTGCTGAAATATCTAAAAATTTAGCTACAAATTCGCAAATGATTTTATTGAACTATCAAAATAACTATGTAGGATGTTTAAACTGGTTGTTAGAATGTAAAAATGTTTTGCATTATATTGCTCATAATAGTTCCGTTTTTATAATAATTATTAAAAATTTTAATAATTATTAAAAAAATAGATAATAGAAAAATTTAAACAGATAGTAGAAAATTATTTTTAGATTTGTATCCATTAAAATTTTTAGTTTAATAAAATCGTTTTTCTTTTCATGTACTATCTATATTTTCATTATCTCAATAATTTGATCTTTTCAGTTACAGACTTAATTGTTTTTATTTTCTGATGTTTTATTGAAACATATTCGAATTATGTGTGTAATACACACTTAAACGATTACGATTATATTAGATTTTATTTAATTATTATCACTTTTTATTGCTCTTATAATAATTAAATTTTATATTAATTAAGATTATTTGAACATCATAATGGGCTCGATTATTAGTCGTTTGTCGAAAGGTATTGTTTTTGCTGTGCATATTTCAAGCATTATATTTTTATTTTGTTACTTTTTATTATTTATTTATATATCGTTACAATCAATAATAAATCTCAAAAAATTCTCAACTCTTCATCACGCGAGGCAGTTCATCTTAAATGTGCGTTACGTTTTGTATGTTAATTTCCGAACAGACAGGTGAGTTAAAATCCATAAATTATCGGTTCGATTCATAACTCATGGTCAATGACATTTTATTTAAACGCATATGTTCGTCAATTTTGGTCGTAGTGTTCTTCCAGATGATCGAGAGAATTCTCGTATCGTCGTGGAAAAATTTATTCGAGCCTTATCAGTAATAAAGTGACAAACCGTATATACGCTTTATCCGACTTACAAATATGACTTACAAATATCACCGTGGTACCTTATCGCGAAATTATGTATTTTTACGGTTTAAATATGGATACGTTTTCTCGTTTATATTATAAGCAAAAATTTTCCATTTTAAACGAGCTCTCCTTCCTTGGTTCTCTTTATAAATAATTCGCGCTCGTCGAGCATCACGCAGCTTCCAACAAAGAGCCGTCGTAATCGCAAATATGTTGTGATCACGTGGCGGAATGCCATTTGTTCTTCATTATGTAATTCGTTGCATAGGATGCAACTGCAGGCGCCGCGGGAGAGATGCGCGTTTTCTATTGTTAGTTACGCGGCATTAATTCGCGGAGCACAACTCGTTGCTCGCTGTTAAAACCATTGACGAACAAGGCTAAGCTAGCGCGACTTCGAGCATGATAATTGATAAGGCTCAGCTGGGGAACAACTTTAGTCGACAACTATCGTCGTCTGTATTCTCTTTATTTCAAATACATTACCAATATGTATTTTTATACATTACGAATATTTTCTATTAACGCAATTGGCACGATTGAGAGGATAAGTAACAACGTACAGATCAAAAGATCATGGTGATCGATCTGAGCATATATAATCACGGAGTTGTCGGAAAATTTGAAAAAATATACAAAGAGGAAAAATTTGCTATAAACGTAAAAAGGGATTACAAAATTTAATTGTCAAATTTCTTTTTGTTATTTATAGCAAACAAATTTGCATATTTGAAAAAATATTTTGCATTTGTTGTAAATAATTTTTGTAGCGAGTACAAAAAAGAATAAATATTTGTTACAATTGCAAATAATTTGCAATCCTTATACGTGCATATAAATTTACCGTCATGGCATAGGATTAGCATTCATAGCAAATTTTTTCTCTGTGTAAAGATTTTAGAGAAATTATTTTTTGTTACGTTAATTGCAAGTATTCGTATAAACGGTTATTTAAATCGATCGAGATTTCCTCTTCGACTCGGTTTGCGAGAATCTTGACTTACATCACTTTTCCTTTTAACTCCCACATATCGCACGGATGGGATGATTAAATGTGACCGATCTTCAAGCGCAAAGCACACATGCGGATGTGTAGCGCCATGTATGACGTTTTCGTTATTCTTGTCACAGCAGCAGAATAACTCGGCCATTCCCAGAGGAAGCAAGGATTATATTTATGTGGAATATATTTACAGAGTATATTTATACACGAAATGGTCCTTCTCTTATTCTATCCTAGACAATCTTATTGTATTTATATGTGTACATTATGTATAAATATAATCTGTGAAAAATATCTATTTTTCGTAATTTTATTGAGATAGAGCAAAAATGATTTTCAGTGTTCTTACGATTAACAGTGTTCTCATCTGGTAATAAAGTCAGATGTTAAATGACGTTAAAAAATATACTAATTTTGTTGAAATATAAGATGAGAATGAAAATGTGAAGATTCAATGACAAAACGTAAATCTATAATTTATAAAGTCCTCCTTTTGTAATATATTGTATAAATAAACTTATTTCCAGGTCAAATAAAAAAAAAGAATATTTAAAAGGAGAAGATAATAATTTTAATTTAATTTAGAGTTTTAATTGACATATTTTATTGTATTGTCGCGTAAAAGAATTGTGGAAATTATTTGTGCATCCGCAAATTGTATGTAAGAAAAATATATATTTTAAAAATTCAATTTTGCCGTATACATGATTTAATATTATTATTAGTCTATCTAAAATGGACTTTAAATTGCAGATTTCTACTTTATTTTTACATTGAAACTTCCGATTCGAAAGTGGGGGAGTGTGTCGCGCGTGTATCGTCCATCTGACTTCTCGTTCACGTTTGCGGTCAGACTTCATCAGGTACCGTATGTAATGACAGGAAGGTAATTCGAATGCTGAAGGCATTCGACTTGGCAAAACGAGTGTGCGTGACCTGCCAATTGTTACGAACAGTTCGAAAGCGCGATTTTCATTAATCTATAGGTACACGCGCGCTTATTAAGCGTCGTCGTCCTCGATGAAGTGACAACGTTCCTTTATATTATAACATCTTTTCTCAGAATAAAATAATATGAAAATGAGGTATAAGATTAAATTAAAAGATCATTGGCAATAGTAAAAGAGATTTTAACATAAAGCTTTAAAATGACGTATCTTTTCAAGCAATTACATCGATAAAATGGTTTGTTTAGATATCTAAAAATTTATTTATAGATACAGATTTGAAAATCATTTTGTTAGAATGTATTAAAATAATTATATAGGACACTCGAGCTGATTACAAGAATGTGAACATTTTTTATAGTGTGCATCATGAGCATTCTACATAATTATTTAATTGATAGTCCAACAAAATTATTTTTAAATCTATATTTAACTAAATTTTTAAGTACTCCAGTAAACCATTCTTTCCGTGCAATTTTACAAAAGAAATCAAGTTATCGATTTGCTATATTTATATATTATGAAAAAAATTTATCGCTGTATCAAAAATTTATTTGCAACAATTTAAACACAAATATATTTGATAGATTGATAAATTGTAATGATATCATTCGTTGCTGTACATTTTATCGAGTCCATTTGGTCGGACTTGCGCAGTGCAGTCTCGAGATCGATTAGCTCTCGTTATCGCTGATTTATTTATTTATCATCTTTTATCGAGTAGCTCGGCAGTGAAATTTAAGTGACTTTGCAAGTCACAGCGACAGTTAGTTATGCACATACGATTTTTATGCTTTCGGTATCATTGCTTTGCGAGGGAAATCCAAGTTCTGCTCCATGAATTATAATGGCAGCATGATATCATAATCTAATTCTACACATACCTCCGATTAGTTGATCAATCAATTTGTAGTGGATGACCATTCACAACCATTATTAGACGAAGTACTGATAATAGTCATGACATCTCACGCGATCTTTCAAGCAGGTTTCGAGAAATACACCGTATTCATCTCCCTCGTTTCCCCGAATATTATTGTCATAAAATTAGATGCTTTCAGAAACTTTTAATTGTATTACGTTTCAGGTTCGATAAATGCTAAAATTATATTTATTTTTAATATAAGTAACGTAAGTTGACGCAAAGTATGTATAATATACGGAAGATAAAACCTATTAGGATAATTTATTGAAGGTTAATTTTTGTCAAGTTCTAACGTGTCTATATTCTATGTACAAAAACATCGTAATGTGTGTAAGCGATATTTTTTTACGGATTGCTGCATTTTCGAGAATGAAAGCAAGTGATTAAGAATGCCAGTCGGGTCTCTCGATTCTTGATAAGCGTAAAAATCGATACGAAATCACAATACGTATAAGTAGCTGTAAAATGCACGATATAATTAGCGAATAGGTTTCCCCGCGAGTTTTTCAAGTACGCAATTTATGTGTTTCTGAGTGTAACCATCTTACAACTTAGCTAATAGAAAAACATAAGCAGTAAGTAAATTAACATTTTTAATTTGCTACTGCTTATACTTGTCCTCGACTGTAATTGGCCGATACGTTTATCGCTTATTTTACTGCTTATGTTTTTCTGTTAGTTTTACACGCGTTATGCCCGAGCGATATCCAATGAGAGCTTAGTTTTATATCACGTGAGAAAAAGCAGAACTTTCATTGGATATCGCTCATCGCTCATCGTCCAGTGTGCAGTAAGTTAAGTAGTCCTCTCTTTTTCACGTCTGCTATTTTTTAACGTCTCTTTCCCTCTTCTCCCCGAGATAAGTTATTGTAAGCTGTGCAAACGACATTCTATGCGTGTCTACATTATAAAATGCATCATTATAACTCGGTTATTATAATCGACGATCCGATAAACGGATTAGGACATTGCAACTATTACGAGGTGCATTTGCAGTGGAGTGCGTAATCTTTGAAGCAATAATTACGACGGACGATTATTTGCGTGGTGTGTTATTGCTCGTCTTATCCACACCGATTTGGGATCAGTCTTGATCAACTGTCTTCGATTAATGTAATCCTTTTTAGATTACGGTAGCTGTAATGAAACTAAACCTACATAAAAGTTGATCAAGACTGGTAAAAGAAGACACTTTTGCATGCTAATGCTAAATGTTGTGGACATGCGGTTTTAGCATTTCCTATATTTACAAATGATCGTCTATTTTTTCTTGTAAGAAAAATTAGAATATCTCGAACTGTCCATGAATTTCATGCGTGCATTATGATTTCAATCATTCGCTTCCTAATAGTCGAATCGACTCAACTGGAATGTTACACATATTACGTTCGCGTTATGCGGATATTCATTCAGTAGTTGTTTAAAACAGTTATTATTCGCAATAATAGACGTTCTTAAAAAAGGACCTCTTGAAGAAAAATCTGCGGATTTTTCGGCTGAGATTAATATACGGGTCGATTGTATATGTATAAATAATATATAGAGATCGGTGAAAGAAAGGAATGAAGCATTCGCGATTGCGATTGTGATCTTGTTTGTGAATATAGTGTTAATGAATAAAAAAATAACAGCAACGGTGTGTTTTAGACTATTTATATTTAAGCTGATTCGAACTAATTGTTTACGTATCCCTAATACAAGTGATTATATGATAAATGCAAATAAATTAATTAAATAGTTATAAAGTCTTATCTGTTTACAGAACCGGCTGTGAGATACATTCTTACTTGTTTTATACCTTTCGCTTTCCTGTTTTCTTCCTCCTCTGCTTATTACACAGGTAAGTATGATTACTTCGCAAGATAAATGAACTTGAAGCATTATTTTAATATTCCATTTATCATATTGCATATAATATTTACATTAGTATGTTTTTATAAATTTTTGTTATATCTGTGACATTTACTGTATGTATAAATTATATAATTCTTTACACGAAAAAAATAGTTTTGTTAAAATTTCTAAAAATTTAACAAATCTTAAAATAATTTTGTTGAACTGTTGTAATAATTATGTAGGACGAGCTTATTAAGCTAGTTGCTAGAATGTCAAAACTTATTATCATGTTTGAGCGATCTATATAATTACTTTGGTGGTTTAACAAATTATTTTCAGATTTATATCTAGCTATCTTTTTAGATACTTCAACAAATTATTCTTTCCTGTAACACAGATACATTCAAAAATAAATATATGTTTTTTACAAGAAATATATATTTATCCTTACATTAGTAATGTTAATAGTATTATGTTCGATATGTATATACTTAACATCAATATGCATATATAATTAAATAATACAAAGGTAATTTGTGTTGTCAATTGCTTCAAATTTTGTTTGTTTCGTACGTGAGCATTATTTTGTCTTAAGAATTCATAATTCTAAATTTTTGCGATAATGTTGTAGCTGTATATTGCATCTTAACCCACTTACAGTCTTGCAGAACTATCGAACGTACGTATCATCATAGTATCGATGTCGATAAGCGGAAGAATTCTTCCATTCAACGATTTCCGCAAAGATGCTAGTTACGACAACTAAAGCAATATTACTGTTACTTTTTCTGTATTTCTTATGATATAGTATTGGGTCATATGATATAGTATTGGGTAACAAAAGTTTGTAGTGCCACGAACTTTAAAATTCAAGAAGTTGTAATTTTGTTAAAATGAATGAAATTTTATTTGAAAAAAGGATTTTAAAGCTTTAAAATATCATCTTTTGAAAAGTTACTATGTCGTTTGAGTTTCTGTAAGTTTGATAATTTTTACATATAGGAAATTACGAGCTGGACAAAATAAAAAATTTTCTTCTCACTTTATGTGCCACGTACTAACAAAAAAATTGCGAAAAATTTCAATTTTTTAATGTGAAAAAACACTTAAAATATTCTCTACAAAAATGTTCCTAAAATTTTTTGTTACTGAGTTATCATAGATTAAAAGAGGAACATTTTGACTTTCATAACTCCATTAAAAATCGCGATTAAAAAAATAGAGTTGTAAAGCTGTGCTCTATTAAATGATATAAATGCCAAATTTTTTTTAAAAACATACAGGCAAAATAAAGTAGCGCTATAATATAAATTAATTTTTCAAATAATTTTTATACAATATGAATATTTCCTCTTATATTGCTTTCTTAAAATTATATTCCATTATATCCTTCCTTTTAAAATTTTATATTTTATATTTTGCACGGAAAGAACAGTTTATTAAAGTACTTTAAAATTTAACTAGGTATAGATCTGAAAATAATTTTGTCGCCAATGCGACGCTGCATTATAATTTTGTTGGATTATTAAAATTATTATGTAGATCACTCTCAAGCTGATTGCTAGACTCATGTCAAAACTTTTTGCAACATTGCTCATCGTGCTTGAACGTCCTACATAATAATTTTGATAGTCCAACAAAATTACTTTTAGATTTATATTTAGTTAAATTTTTATATACTTTAGTAATATCAGTTTTTTTCGTGTGTTTGGCATGCAGTACCTGCTTATATCTCGTGAAGTATAAAATATTCATTATCATCGCGCTCTCGGTATTCCTCGAATGCTTCGATTATAACGCGAGATGTAATTTTCTCGAGCTCCTCCCATTCCCGGGAACGCGAGCGTGAGTCGGGCTCCCTAAACTAATTTTTCAATTAAGTTAGTGTCTCCGTTGAGGCCGCGGACACCAATAATTGCTACATCGAGCCAGACGCTCGACGTTCGCCAAAGCGACGTCGAATTACACACCGATCCGTCGTCGATTTCCCAAGAAAGTTGCTATTCGAGACGCGAGCTGCAATCAGATATAAATGTTATCAAATACGGTAGATTCAATCGATGAAGCGTATCTACCGAAGCGAATCGCTCGCCTAGCACTTCGTGCAACTGAACGAAGAAAAGGATATGTCCGTGATTTTCTCTCCGTCAAGATCTCTCGACCGGTCTTTGCGTGGAAGATAGGATTGGTTTCCGCGACTCGAGTATAAGGCGGATACGCGCGCTTCTTTTCCGTTTCTTTAACTTGGCGTTTATAGAAGACTTCGCATTCCCGATACACGAAGCGGAACGCTTACTGAAGTCTTTTGCGTCTTTTAGCTTCTCTGTCTCATTTTCATTGTAAGGCACTTCGTTAGTGTCGTATAACTTAGCCGAGCTAGAGAGAGGAAGCTTGTTGTGCGCAACGCAGTTGCAACTCGATCTTTGTAACGTGGCTACATGTAGGTACTTTTAGAAAATGCAAGAAAAAAAATATAAGCTTCTTGTGTAATGTGTCTTCTTTATTTATATAGTGTTAAAAATTTCATTTACGTGTTACATTTTTGTATAATGAAGTGACTTTAATTTAGTAAAAATATTAACTAAGATGTTATATTAAAAGATATCAAATTAAAAAAATATTAATAGAAAAAAGGAATACTTTTTTATTATGCTCGACAGAAACGTCATATTATGTAATGAAATTATAAAAAATTACAACTCGGTAGTAATTCTTTTATAAGTACATTTTCGAGATATCTTAATATAATCTATAGTTTCTGTACTTCGGGCTACAGACATCTGATTATAAGTATTAAAATACGAGATGCAGTCTTCATTTTAAAGGAGCTTCAATATTATACTGAATGTGACATTTATTTTTCCGATCTTTCTTTTTTGCTTGCTATGCAAGTGCATGTTGTATGCAAAGTAGTCGATTCGGTTATACTGTCTCATATTTTATGTATGATTTATTATTTCACGTATAATTTTTTTATATATAATTTATTACGCACTTGTTCTTGCATATATAAAAAAACAATATATATATCTTAGTATATGTATATCTTATTTAAATACTTGACTGTGTTTAAAGATTGAAGTTGAATATTTGCAATTCATACAAGAGCCTTGTAAAATTATTTTTTTTTAAGTCCTGGTTGATAGTTTCAAAATTACTGGCATAGTGATTTAAATCAATTAAAGTTCTAAAATCATTCGAGGACAATACAAGAACGTTGACATTTCATATAATGGATGTGTCTCGTACAATATATTTCGTTCAGAATATAAACAATAATTTTGTCTGTTTCATTTCCGCAGAAATCTTGATCCTGTAGATCTTTGTTCTTAGATTAGACACTATCGTTTATAAATTTCGTAAACGTTTTCAAAAATAAAACATATGCTTGTATGTTTTTATTTTGTCAATGTAATTTGATCTTTTTTTAATTATAAAAATATCTATCTAGTTTGATATATTGCTTGGAAAATTTACAAAATTTTTTTTCATTAAAAAATCTTGAATGAGAGAGAGAGAGAGAGAGAAACGGAGAGAGATAGAAAAATTATTTATACAGATAATAAATTATACATATATATATTTTATATATATATATATATATATATATATATATATTAGGTGTTGGAATTAATTCGTAGCGTTTTTTAATGAAAGAATGTTATTTATTTCACATGAGCATTAAAAAATACATTAATGAAAGTACTTCCCATCACTTGTAAAACGCTACGAATTAATTCCAACACCTAATATATAAAACAGAAGAAGGTGTAAACATACATTTATTTTATTTGTATTAAGTATAAAAATTGTAAAAAAAAATTATAACAACACAGAATAATAATCTTAGTATAAAAATAAACAGCGTGATTAAAAATAAAAAAATAAATCTATTTTATAAATGCAAATTAATAAAACTATATATATATTAGGTGTTGGAATTAATTCGTAGCGTTTTTAATGAAAGAATGTTATTTATTTCACATGAGCATTAAAAAATACATTAATGAAAGTACTTCTCATCACTTGTAAAACGCTACGAATTAATTCCAACACCTAATATATATATATATATATATATATATTACGCATATTATTTTTAAGTATTGATTTATTATGAATTTATTATGGATAAAAAAATTTCAGTTAAAAATCGCTTTAGATTTATCAAATATATCTGTATATTTTTCTTGAATTTATTTACAAGACTAATCTGCGAAATTAATTGGTTTGTTAACAAGAATTTCGAAGTGTAGATATTATGACAATGAAGTATTTAAACGTTGGCTGACCTTGCTGATAACTGAAATACTATTTGTAGCTTCGCGCATATGTGCACGTTTGACGATTTAACTCAATTAAGATACTAAGCTTCTTCAAGGATAAGACAGTTTAAAGATGTTAACATTTTTTTCTCGTGTTAAATCCGAAATGACTATTCATAAACATTATCTAAATAGAATATATTTACGCATGAAAAGAATGGTTCTGTTCTCTCTCTGTGTGTGTGTGTGTGTGTCCATAAAAAAATTAATAAATAATAATAAGGCTCTGTAAGTATAAAAAAATGTAGTCAAAAGAAGGGCAAAGAGCCAGTAATGTAGCAAAGAACTTTAATTTAAATTAAATAATAAAATTTGTATAACAATTATAATTGACAAAAACAAACGTTTTGACTCCGCTTGAGTCATTTTCAATGTTTTCGTAATATTTAAACATCGCTATAAACCAACAATATACATGGTATTGCAAAACTCATTATAATTTATAATCCTGCATTCTTCATTTCGTGTAGTACGCTGCGAGTCATTTATATCAAAAATCAAAATAGTCAGAAAACAATATTCTTGTTCAGTAATATCGGTAAATGTGTTGAGAGTCTATTAAAAAAAAGAAATTAAAGAAAAAAACAAAGATAGATGGTAATCCATATCGTGATATAATATGTTGGCTTTTTTAATTGAAGCAAATTTGCAAAAGTAATGAACATCTAACTTCGAATTGCGTTATCTGACGTCGTGGAAGTTAGATGTTCGTTACTTTTGCAAATTTGCTTCAATTAAAAAAATCAAGATATTGTATCCACGATATGAATTATCATCTATCTGCGTTTTTTCTCTCTTTTTTTTAATGAACTCTCAATACATTTACCGATATTACTGACAAGAATATTGTTTTCTGATTACTTTGATTTTCGATATAAATTACTCGCAGCGTACTATACGAAATGAAGAATACGGAATTATAAATTATAATGAGTTTTGCAATACCATGTATATTATTGGTTTATAGTGATGTTTAAATATTACGAAAACATTGAAAATGGCTCGAGCGGAATCGAAACGTTTGTTTTTGTCAATTATAATTGTTATACGAATTTTATGATTTAATTTAAATTAAAGTTCTTTGGTACATTACTGGTTTTTTGCCATTCTTTTGACTACATTGATCTATAAAAAAATTTTTCTAAATATAGAAAGAAAATTTCGAAAAGGAAATTTTATTTAGAGATCAAAATAATGTAGGACACTCAACTGGTTGCTAGAATATTAAAACTTTGCAGCATTGTCATTTATATTTAGCGTTCTATATATAATTATTTTGATGGTCTAACGAAATTATTTTCAGAACTGTATCTAGCTAAATTTTTAGATGCTTTAACAAAACTGTTTTTTCCAAGTACGCTTTTAAAAATAGTTCTTATATTTAAAAAGAGAAACATCATAACTGAACATTACATTCTATAAAAGATGTGAACGCATGTGTCGTTGTAAAATATAATTACTGCGATAAAGTTGTTTGTCTATCCGCTGGAAACATTGATGTAGATATTCTAGAAAATAAAACGAGTGCTAAGTCCTCACTTGCATAATTAAAAATTAATCAGCACGTCGTTGAAACAAAATATTGCAATCTTAAATATAATTTACATTAAAGTATTCATTCTCTGAATCTTTAAATCATTTATTTTAAATCGTTTATTTTGAATCAGAGTATTTGGAGCATTGACTTTGTCCTTAAAAGGATTATAGACCTTATCGCGATTCATAAATTTCATGAATGTGTTGAACCGGTTGAATGCGTTCATCCTTGATCTGCATCGTCATTCTTGCGTAACACTCAAATCCACATTAATTCCAAGATTCTCTCTTTTTCTCTCTCTCTTTTATGCACATGTGGAAAATTGATCGAAGGTCGAAATTGAAAAATTCTATTTGCCTCGAATTTTTTGATTTTTTTCTAGCTGAGTTACCACGCCATAAATCTTTTATTCTTTTTTCCTTTCGTCTGCGATTTCCTGGATATCGCTATCGTTTAACTTTTTCGCATCGTTAACGTGGTTTCAGGTTTTGTTTACCACATGTATTTGTTTTTTTTTCTTTTTTTATCGTATTTATTTTATTTTAATTTTTTAAATTACAATTTATTTTTAAATATTATTTATTTTGCTATATAATTATTTACTTAATATTCTCAGTGTGTATTAATAATTTAATTGCGCATTTAAAGTTCAATATTGAAATCTTTAAATAAAGTTTACTATGAGGTTTTCATTTTGTCCACAGACTTGTAATTAGTTTGCCATGTACATTTGATCGTGCAGATAATGATATAATCATTTTATGTAATATCGACGCAATATGTTTGACATATATATTCGCGCTCTTCCCTTGAGAAATTACAGTTATGTTTACTCTGCCAACAAAAACGTAAACAGAAACATTCGCGTATATAACTTATAGTTTTTTTATCTAAGTGAAAAATGACTTTTAAGAATGAATTTTAATTACAAAAAAATGTGTAAATAATAATAAATGTATATATGTATATATATATATATATATATATATATATATATATATATACACACAAAGAGTATTTTCCAAACAAATTAAGAAACTAATGATTCTAATAAAATAAATTTATAATTAATAATGCCTATAAGAGCCGACACTAGATATTAATGTTTATTCCAATATAAGTTGATAATAATATTATATATTTTTGGAATATTTTTAGAGAGCTGACAAATTTTTTAGATTAATCAAGATGCAAGTTTTGGAGGGATAGGTAATATGTCACTCAAAATTTTGGACATTACAGAGTTCCACTGTGCAATGAAAAATAAAAATGCACAAGTTAAAAATTTCTTTCTTGCAATGTTTCTTTGATAAACGATTGTATTATAAATTGAGTTTTTTACGCAAATTGAAATTCAGTATTATGAATGTATTGTATTAAAATTGAATAAATAAATACATATTAAATTCATTATTATAAACGATTTATTGAATTCCGTGTCATAATACGTGCAATATTATTCGTACACAAATCATTATGATTTGTTAATGTCTTCGGCCGTATGTTGGGCCATATTCTCAAAGGTCATTTCCAATTTTGCGGTGATTGCCATTGTATTGAGGTTCTTCCGTCTCGATCACTAAAATACGATGCGTTTGTCCACAGAATGTCGCAATACTTTTTTTGCCAACGGCGATCATTCTCCAATCTATTGAATGTGACGTATCAGGCTTTGAGTCTTTCCTCTATCCTTCCCGTCGAATTTACGTCCGTATTTTAAAAACAAAGTGATATACCGCCGCGAAAAAACAGGATGGCCAAGCGTTATCACCGTGTATATGCGTGTGTGCGGTTTGGGGTCTACATTCGTCACTTTATCGGAATATGGAATTTTCTATGGATGGCTCGTAAACTGTATGTGGGTCACTGAATACAGTGCCCGACGTGCTCGGTTAGATGCATCTGGTCAACAATAGGTACGAACGGCCCGCGAAAGATGAACAGATAATCCCATAAACCGACGGAATGCAAATTGAAAACTGCCAAAGAGAAAATGCAATTACGATCGGAAGTTTTTCTTTCAATCAGTGCGCTTGCCTCGTGATCGCGATTTTACAATTCCGGCCGATTATCTGTTCCTGGTTCGGTCGCCGTGACTTCGAATGACTGCAAGTAATTAATCTCTGTCCTTTCCGAGATACTAATTTAAAATCATTACAACACGTGTGGCATAACTAATAACAATTGAAATAAATTCTCCGTGTGGTAACCTCGAACAACGCGGAAGCGCGAAACGTGAAGATAATCATGAGAACGTTCTACGGAAATTCAATGTCACGAACGTCTTGCGGTTGAGATACACCTTCTAGTAAACTCAAGTTAAAAATAACATAATTGTCATAATTTCGACACGTATCTTACATAAGTACGAGTATGAAAGAGTATGAAATTCTAACGTCGATGTTACATCACTTGTAGTTGATGTTTAGTGAGCTGCACATTATTTTGTGATAAGAATTTGTCATAAGAATATATCGGTTTTGCATTTCGACTGTACAAACAATAAATCAAAGATCGAGTATAAAACATAAATAAAGTCCTCACTGTCCTCTATCTCATCTTATCAATATATCTTGATCTTTTAGTGGGAGATTAATATCTTTATTAGACAGGGACATTATATTTGATAACATCTTATCAATATCTTAACACAATATCTCATTTTTATCTTATCACATTCATTGAGTCTGTGACTCTTGTTTTGAACAAGTGCATCTTAATTAGTTGATACACATCAGCGCAACGATAACTTGGTACAGGTGAATCTAACGTAGCGTTCCTGAACGCCGATAATGTATCATTGGACCGCATTGGACTGATCTAAGTCTCGCTGCGGCGCATTTTGTCGAGAATTTTTGTTTGAGAGGTAAGCTTGCTAGCGGAGCGGAGGTACAAGTGACACCGAGAATACGTTGTCAGAGTGAAGGAAGGAAGAATAAGTCGCGACCGCGCGTGGACACTGGTCAATATCTTCGCTGTGGTTCTGCGACCGTTTTGTTTTATCGTGACATGACGTTAGAGGAGCGCCAGTGACGTCACTGGATCCACTCAGCCGATGGACGGGAGTCACTGAAGCGATAAACGTATTTATTAAGTGTGCTAAGAGGGGGCCTTTGGCGATGCCCGAGGCGTTCTTGCGCTTAATGTTTGTGCCTCATTATTACCCGCGAGCCGCTTTGGTCCATTTTCTCGTCACTTGGCAGCCATCTTCTGCCCTTTGTCTGTCTCTGATATCGAAATCACGTCTTTTATCTCGCGTAGTTTTAACAAGGTAATCTTAAGGTACATCTTAATTCCAATCTTATTATTAACTTCTTATTTCGTTCGGCATAGAAAATTGACTTTATTCAATTGTTATTCAAATGACACAATGAAAAATTATATTGCCATCTTTCGGTTTTGTTATCTCTCTATGCTGATTCCAAAGATGAATAATTACTAGTAATAATAGGAAGTATACCTGGATCTACTAGTTTGGGAAGGTTATTTACTAATCAAATACTTAAGAAAAAACATCAGAATTTAACAAAGTGGTATTTATATAACTATTACTGTGTTGATATTGATATGAACTTTACTATAAACACCAATATGCTGTGGATTTAATACAATGCGGTGTTTGTATAATTTTCACCTGTCATTAATTTAACATTATGGATATGGATTTAAAACTGGTGTTATAATAAATTCTCTCTCATATCATTTTGCTGTTTACATTAACATCAATAATGAGAATTATATTCAACACTCATAATGTTAAATTCCTATTTTTTAGAGTTGAACAATTCATGTGTAAAATGCTTTAAATGCCGTAACCTGATAAGCGCCCGAGTGAGATACAATTTTAACAAAACCAGATAAACTCGATAATATAGGTATACAAAAACGGAAGCGTCACCACTGAATTACCTTCAAACTTGCCGCATCGCGATAATATCGAAATTCGACGCGCTATCTACATCCGGGTGTGGACGAGTGATCATGCTATCTTATTCGAAGCATCGAATACACCGTGGCCTTAAAGAAGCTTCCTTTTCCGTCCGCAAACGGACTTGCGCGTGTAATCGTGATGATGTGCTTCGGACAGATAATATTAGCTCATGCAAATTACTCCGTGATGACTCGCTCATTACAAATGTACATCGTAAAATCGCGATATCGAATTTTCTTTTTCAATGGTCTCTTGAATGCAGAGAGAGAGAGAGAGAGAGAGAGAGAGAGACAGAGAGAGAGAGAGAGAGAGAGAGAGAGAGAGAGAGAGAGAGAGAGAGAGAGAGGAGAAGAGGTCCAACATATTTCAATTAGCTTTTTTTTCTTTACGTCGCGCATTTTTTTATATATTACACCAAGCACTCGAAGACACTTTGCATTGCGCTCGCCTTTGAGGTGACTAGTTTATGCTGGAGCGCACTTCATGTAGGCGTAAAATCACATGGAGCATGAAACGGATATGATTTTCCGTAAGAAGAACAAGCAGTTTCTTGCTTCTTCATGATCCAGATTATTAAACTAGTTCGTGACATGTAGTTTCGAGTATTTAGATATTTCGTTCTCGACAGAGGAAAAGTTGAAAAATTTGACAAAAGGATCTCCAAGACGGAGCTTTTGTACGTCCTGGAAGAACATTAAAATTTCCGTCTTTCTTCTCATAAATTCATGAATATCAGAAATAAGTCTAAATCTCCTTATTTCATATAAATTTCTTGTACATTTTCATAATGCGAAGACGGCTAACAAACTCTGTTCGCGAAATAGAATATTTTAAATTCCGTGTACCATATTTCTGAATGTATTAATTCTTAGAGGAAAAGGACGATTTTGTTGAAGTATCTAAAAATTTAATTAAACATAAATTTGAAAATAATTTTGTTAGACTATCAAAATTATTATGTAGGTCGCTCAAGCATAATAAGCAAAAAGTTTTGACATTTCATCAATCAGCCTCGTGGCTTTATACATTAATTTTTAGTCCAACAAAGTTATTTTTAGATCCATATTTAGTTAAATTTTTATATATTTTATATATATTTTTTAGCAAAACCGGTTTTTTCATGTAGATGTATGAATTTTTTGTCTTTCTATCTCTTTACATACAATTTATTAAACATATTTCAGTTAATGCAATTCAATGCTATTTTATCCTGATGTACTTATTCCTCTGACGTCAGCTCCATTTGCATCTGTTTACAGTATTACGAGTGTGCTAATTAAATATTCGGATACTTTGGCAAGCGCCAACGCTGTGAACGAGAAATCACATGTGGTCCAGTTATCATTTGACAATCTATTTGGTTCCCATTGTCTCTCGGGAGATACGACAAACGCGATTTTGTTGTGCGCCGACTACCATGGACACGCTCCCAACGGGCTTCTGAAAAAGCGTTTTCACTGCTCTCGTCGTTGCTGTCGAAACGAGAATGAAAAGACACGAGCTCCTGATTTTTCCACGTCGTTCTTTTAGATTCCGTCCTGTCGCTCTTTCATTTTTCTCACTTCCTCTCCCTCTACCTCACTTTCTGTTTATACTGGTTTCGTATTTGTCCATTTGGTGGCATGGCAATTTTTCTCGGCGAAGTTTTTATTGCGTCACAAACAGACGGTAATATATTACATCGATACATTATATCGGTATTTGTAATAAATTTTTGTTAAATTTATTTTTTTAATTAAAGTATTTTTTTAAATTTAAATGTCAGACGTTAAAGAAAACGGCAGTAAACAAATATTTGTTATTAATAAAAAAAGTTATAAATAATAAAGTAAACAGAAGTTTCGAAAAAAATCATTTTTTTTTTAAAGAAAAACTGAATATATCAAAGAGTGGCACTGAAGAATTAATGATATCGCGTATAATGATGTCTTACGTAATTCAGTGTCTGATCAGACGGTAGGTCTCGTTTAAAATTATGTGATGAATTGTATGCTAATAATTATCGAAAGGATCTACGTGTGGTAATCAATATCTTTTATACCGAAACAAAATAAAATGTGATAACGAGATTTATCCTGCGGGCTGGGAGAAAGATTAAGAGAATCTAGATCTCTAGCCGAGAATTGCGTGTCTTTGTTTAGTTATATCAGGAATGTACTCGCGGTTGTCCGGATAAATGAGCTTCCGTTTATCGGGCCAAGGACGTTACCGGATATCTCCAATAGCTACGAATGTCCGGTGGACCATGAGCGTATGTGTACTCGCTTGTACATGCAGCGACATTTCGCTAATCATTACAGCCGAGTTCATTGATTTAGCCTGTGTCAGTCGTGTGTAACGTGCTATAATACTATCCTCTGCAATAACGTGCTGTTGCGTTTTATAAAGAAGAATAATGCTGCATAAGGAAGAACTCCGTTTAATCCGCTTTTAAAATTATACTTTATTACACCGAACTTTAAACACCTGCAGCAGCATTATTTTGATAATTTTTATAAATAAATAATTATTTGTTTTTTTTACCGTAATGAGACTTTAACATTATTGGAATTTTCAGAATCTAAATACAATATATCTTATTATATACCGATATATTATCATTATTTTCATGATTATTACATTTACGACAGCAGAGTTGGGATGCTGTAACCCGAGAAACTTTTGTTGGATCTGAATATAATTGTGCCGATGCGACGCGGACGCAAAGCGGCGACCTAATTTTTTTTCCTACCCGCGTATCCACGCCCCAACGAATCTAGACACACTCGAAGCCACTAAAAGGTTCACAAAATTACCTCCGTTTTATGGCGTGATTTATATTCGTTTCGCATTCCCTCGTTTCTTCTTTGAATTTAAAACCTTAGAAGAGATTTGCAAGGTCGACTGGCGCATCAATCAACGGATATCTAAACGTAAATTTCAAACGAACATCTGTCAACAGAAATTCATCTAAGCGATAGAATCCAACGCAAGAATATCTCTCAAAGGAAAGCAGCTTCTCCTTCTTATGGCTCAAGGTTTTATGGCAAACAGCCACTTCTTCCTTTCATTATTATCTCTTTATAATAAATCAAGAGAAATAATTTCAATTTAAAAATACAAATTTAGAATTCGGACATGTTTATCTGATGTTATCGACAAAAGAACATTTGATTTGCATGACATAGTTTTGTCCGAAATAAATTAGATCTCAAAATTGAACTGTTTCAGATTGAACAAATGATTTATGACAACATATTGATGATTATCTTTTGTCAAAATAATTTACGATGTATTAGAATTGAATAATCTTTACTTTAGATCGATTATCGATTTTTAATATTATCATCAGAAAATTTTTGTAACGATGTGTCTGTCAAGTGTCATAATTATCGTCATCGAAGTTCTCATGTTTAACAGACGTTTAGAACTTGGACTACGCGGAAAGGACAGTTTTGCTGAAATATTTAAAAATTTAATGAGATACAGATATGAAAATAATTTTTTAAAAATAATTACATAAGACTCTCAACTAGTTGCTAGAATATCAAAACTTTTTGAGCAGCATTGATATTTTTAAGTAATTATTTTGATTGTCAAAATTATTTTCCAATGTGTATATCTAAATTTGTAGATACTTTGACAAAATTGTTTTTTCTTTGTAGTTGGTATTATCGGCAAGAAATGTTTAATTTAATAATTTTGCTTGAATAAATTAGGTTTCAAAAAGTTGGTTGAAAAGTTGGTTGGTATTTCAGATTGAGTAAAATATTTACATCAGTAAAATAACCTTTTTAACTTTCGTCGTGGGTCCAACAAAAGTTTCTCGGGTTACAGCATCCCGACTCTGCTGTCGTAAATATAATAATCATGAAAATAATGATATATCAAATTTTTCAACGATTATCGAAGTCTATTAACATGCTTTAAATAAGGATCAATACAATACTTACTTTTAGTTTTATTATTAATTTTAATTAAAAATAGGTTTGAGAGTCTAAACATCGAAAAGACATAATAAAAATATTTCCGAGATTAATGATTTCTTCACGTCAGTTAAGAATGAATAGCCATCTTTTGTCAATTGATGTAATCAACTTTGTTTCGCCTTGGACCAATTATTAATATTAGTATCAGAATGTTTGTGCCTGTTAAATGTCACAATTATCGCGATTATCTAACAAATCTATTTTCATGAGAATCTTGTATATCTTTGCCACCGTCGCGGTGATTCCATCTCTAGTTATTTCAACGGTGACTGACGGTAATGAACAGACATAAATGTAGCGGCGAGCAAGTGGAAGTGCAGCCAGCGGAGAACCGGCGGAAGCACGTAGGTTGGCTCCACCGGATTGTTTCGCCCTTCGTCTTCGTGATCTTGCCCTCCCGCCTTGTCCCACCTACGTTGCTGCCGCATGCACGAGCTTCATTCTCGGACTTCGCCGCCCGCGATTCCACCGATCGACCCGTGCCGTTCCGCGCGGGCGTGCACGCCGCCGTCGAGGAAGACGAGCGAGCCGTGACCTGCAATCTCGAGCTGTACCCTCACGCTTCGGTGTTCTTCTTCCCTTTCGATTCACGTCCTCGTTCCCAATACACAGTTTCGTGGTGCCCACCCCGAGAGTAGGCCCCATTCACTCTCCTTTGACCCGTTCGCGCGCCCGCGCGAATTTTATTGTCGATGGTATACTCCGCGTGTCCGTGATTGCCCATCATTTATTTATCTGCCCTTACAAGCAGCGCGCGTGTACGGATTTTACTGGGCACCGTCACGTCACGTTACGTGCGCCGCGTATTCTTGGCATTGTACGCCATTGATCTAATTGGCGTACGACAGGTATCGTCTCAGTGTTTCTCCGCCAATGAGTCCTGCAACGATCAGACTCGCTGTGCGAATCATTCGAATTTAATAATTACTAGAGATCCTATATAATTAACAGAATTTAGCCGATTTTGTTAAAATTCTATGAGATATACATATATATCTACATGATGTTCCAGAGGTTAGAACTGACGATAAATGTTTTAAAGATAAATTCTTTGTAACATTTTAAGACAAAATCCAATTTGAAAATGTTGAAGCTATAATAGTTTTTAAATGGGAATAGTTTAAAAAGTATGAATGACGGGGCTAGAATTTTCCGTGGTTAGGAATGGCAAGATGGTGTGAAGGTGCTAAATTTGGTTATTATTAAAGGCATGCAGTTCGAGGAAACCTTCACACTGAGCGCGCGAAATTTTAGTCATTAAAAACCTATACATACATATATATGTATACATATAAATACACACAGAGAGTTCCGAAATTTGAGGTTAATATTATTGTAGTATTATTATTCCAGGTTTGGAATAATATGATTAAGTTGTCTAATTTGTTCAGCACAATTAGCACTTTCTAAATTTCTTGGAGTGAAATCTCACTTCAAAAGAATGAAAATATTGTCACATTAAAAAAGAGTAAAAACATTTATACTCTTGAATAAGAGTAGCAGATTTTCACTCTTTTTTTGATTAAGATTCACTCCAAAGCAAAAAAATCTTATTACAAAAGAGTGAAATCTCATTCTAAAAAAAAAAGAGTAAAAATCTATCACTCTTATTCAAGAATGCAAATGTTTTCACACTTTTTTAATAGTGGCAGTATTTTAACACTTTTGGAATAAGATTTCACTCCAAGAAATTTAGAGATACTGTTTTCCTATAATCTTACTCTAATAACTTTATATTGTCTCACTCTGTAATCTTAATTAAGATTATAAAGTGAGATAGTATACCAAGTTTGAATGAGATAATATATATATATATGAGATTATAGTATCCATACAATACACTTTATCCAAAGGATGTTCCGAGCACGTTCTTAGGAATTATAATATTCTGAGAATGTCCCGAAACTTCAATTTTTTTCAATTCAATTTTATTTATAGCGTCGTATTTTTATTACTATTATTATTTTAATATTATTATTTTTTAACCATGCTCTTGATATGTGCTTTTTTTTTAAACTTCCTTACTCAACTGCAAGACTGTGACCTTCAAACGTATAATATCTGCATTGTAATTGTTAGTCATGATAAAATCGTATTTAAATTGTAGCGATCGAAAATCCGCAAGTTTATTTTTAACTATGCGAAAATCGCACTAAACATCAGATATTTTAATAGGTTTGTAAAGCACCGTAGCGAAAAATTGATGATAACACCCACGCTATTGGCGCTAGAATTTACGTTGTCACAAATGTCATCACTCATCACCTATGTGAATAAAAATATTCCATTATCCTGCATGTCAAATTTTTAACACAACGTTTATACACGTTGTAAAAGATGCACGAGCGCAGCTTGTTTATCGGCGCTTTATCAGCGCCGACCTTTCGCGGGACGCGCGAGGCCGTGTAGTTATCTGTCTCCCAGTATCGACTATCTAACGTTCCCTATAAATATCCGGTGTAACACCAAAAAACCTCTTTTCAATCTTACTCGGTGTTTCGCGCTTCGAATTTACCCTCGATCGAGCACATCAATAAGATCGATATTGTCGTGGTTCGCTTCTGCGATCATAATCGTGCCGAGCGCCTCTGCCGAGAGTATGATAAATAAATTGGTTATTTATAAGTGGCACCTGCGATCCTCGATGAGGACCTATCTACTACCCCGCGCACTCTGCCTACGATCACGTGGTTGTATCGACTCTCTCTCTCTCTCTCTCTCTCTCTCTCTCTCTCTCTCTCATTTATTATTTCATATTTTTGATTCCTTTGATTTCATTATTTGTTTTTTAAATTAAATCACCGAAAGGTCCTAAATGTATATAAAACAATAGAATATAATGCCTTTAAGGACCATACACTGGATATTTGTGTATTAATTGAAATTTATTACATAAAACAAATATGAGTTTCGACCTTAAATATGAGTCATTTTTAATACAAACTAAATCATATACATCTTGATTGCAACAAAATCGCAATATCTTTGTTTTTTATTTTTTTTTATATTCTTAGAAGGCTTATCCTAAAATATTAAAAATGTCTTTATCTCTCTCCCCCCCTCTTTTTCCTTTTTTTTATTTTTCTGTTCCTCTTTTTCTTTTTATTATTTCATATATTTCTTTCTTTGCTTTCATTCTTCATTTTTTTTTCTATATTCTTAGAGAGCTTGTTCTAGAATATTAAAAATAAACGCCATTATATATATATATATATATATATATATATATATATATATATCTCTTTCATTTGTATTATTATTTGTTGTATCATTTTTGTTATTTTATGCTTTTAATTCCTTTGCTTTCATTTTTCTTTTTTTTTCTATATTCTCAGAGGGTTTGTCTTAGAATATTAATAAACAGTATTATCTATTTATCTCTTTTTCTCCTTTCTCTCTCTCTCTCTCTCTCTCTCTCTCTATCTCTCTTCCTTTCTCACTCACCTTCTCGAACGTTCACGAAATCGCAGCACGGAAATGTACCTCCGACTCGATCGAACAACTATTGATTACGTATAAAAATAAAAATGAAAAAGGAGAGAGGCCCCTCTCCTGAGGTCAGCTTTCGTAGCTTTCATGTCGAGACACCGCTCGAGACGTTTCCGCTCGCGACTCGATCGCAGCTCACTCGCGATCTGTACATGCAATGCGTATAGCTTATTGTGTGCACTTGGGGCTTACATAACGTTGTCCGTCCTATTCTGGTATCGGGTTTGGAAGGACGCTCTCGATAGGTGGTCTATGTAGTTTGCTCGTCGCGTCGCGATGAGAGAAAATCGGACAGACACCGAAATAATTCCGCACGGGGTCAAGTAAAAACAACGAGAGAGGAGAGAGAGAGAGAGAGAGAGAGAGAGAGAGAGAGAGAGAGAGAGAGAGAGAGAGAGAGAGAGAGAGAGAGAGAATGTTGTATTATAAGAATTTATTTATAACCACGGCTATTTTCATTCTCAGCGCAACGATTTTCCTTAACGCCTGTGTTGCTCCGATTATTTATGCGGTCGAAGGGCTACATAGTCGAAGGCGTTGAGATAAAAAAAATGTCGCGTCGACGTATGTAGTGTGTCCGTAAAAATAGTTTTCTACGCGTTTTTTACCTTTTTAAATGCTACATAAACAGAGTGCCCCAGAAACGATGCACTTGCCATTATTATGGATTCCTTGACAAATTTTGAATCAATTTTGCTTTCCCCTAATTATTTTGTCGTGCTACTTTTATAGAAAGTCTATAAATCTGTAAGCAGTAAATAAAAGTTTAATGTAAAATTTTCAGTATAATTTATGTGTTTAATAAAATTTAAATAACATCAATTGTAATAAAATATAAAACTGTGTTATATTTGTTTATGACTCTTCCGTTTCGATGCAAACGAACGATTTCTGTTGCATTCTGCATACATCCTTCGTGATTTAACTACCGCATCATATAAAGACCGATTTCATAAGGTCGCAGATTATTTAGCATAATCTCGTAAATTCTCAACAATAATTATACATCTCAACAATAATTATAAATCATTATACATTTTATACATTTTTAAATGCGACATACGAATTTAACTTTTATAACTAATTTATCTACTGTACCGATAGAAACTATTATTTCCAGATCACACTCTCCTCCAAAGGCGCAGAATTCTTCTCCTCTCCTTGTGACGATATTTTTTTCTTCCTATCTCAGCGTCGATGAGCAGCGAGGTTTTTTCTTTCTCTTTTTTTTTAAATCGATGTGTTACGGAACATCGCACGAGTATATAGGAGCGCAGCTTCGGTGCTCTTGTCGCGTAAATCTTTATTACAGCGTACTCCAACTATAAACGCTAATCGGGGACACTTTGTAACGCGACTTTACACGTCGTGCCTCGGGCATATGAGGGCGTCTCAGATGAAGGGCTTGAGTTTGAGTTGCAGATGGTGCGAGGTCCCGGGAAATCAATACCGTCAAAACCTCCCCTAATCCTGTTCTCTGTCATTGTGTTAGAGAAGGAATCAAGCCAATATATATTTATAAATTTCGATATGACCGTCTGAGTGTCGTTTTATGAAAAGTAAACTAGAATTTTAAAATTGGTAAATGTTTGATAAGGAATAATACGATAAAGAACAACAGGATGTTAAATATCAAATATATAGCTAAAACTTGAAAACTTTTATGAGAAAAGGATTTAAGTAGATACTTTCACCATAATCAGTTTAACAAAAAAATTAAACGGACAAATAATCATAATTAGTTTATTATCAGTTTCTTGATTTTTAATTCAACACACACGATGTATCTTCTGTCAAGTATTTGATATTTTGCTTATTTGTAGCTTGTTATTTGTAGGATATTTTTTTTATTTTATCGTATTTATATGTATGATTTTATATTTATATGTTGTGATTTTAAATTTAAAGTTAAACAATATAGAAATAAGACTGTAGATACGAATGAGAAGGTAATTGCCAATACAAGCCGATATTAGTTCTTTGTGTGTAAATTATATATATTATTCAATAATAAATAAATGTTTGTATTGTAATTATTGGACCATTCTTAGTATAATTTAATTGAACTAGTGGATGTATAAAATAAAATCAGCCTAAACTATTCTACGTATGCAGTTAAACATTCGGTTCGGAAAACGGTCGGTTTGTTCCTGTTAACAGATGTAGCTTATCTTCTAAGTTGTTTTTTATTTATTTATTATATTAAACAGCTCTGAATCTCTTGATTTCAATGTGATATTACAGTTAGTGATCATTCTATAAATACACGTAATCTATGAATAATAACCTGTTTATTATGTCCACACATAAATATAAAAATTTGTTTCATTTGTATCTTCAATAAGTGTAAAACTCTAATATTCTTGTAAGAAATAAACGCATCATTAACAATAAAATTCTAAAATTAAGATATAATTTACGTATAATTAGATACTCTGAGAGTACCCGACGATGTTAACAGTTCAAAGTATGTTTGTCAAATGTAAATCATCATAAATAATTTGAAATTAATTGAAACTAAATAATAAGTGGAAAAGGAGGAAGGATAAAATGGAAAGTTAAACATTTTTACTTAGATTGTAAATTATACTACATGCAATATTGCAAAATTATTAGTTGTACATTATTAATAAAACAGTAATTATCGGGAACGAAGATTTTTAACAACTACTATCATCGTTATTCCTTGTAATTGTTATTTTATTAGTAATGAGATAATTGGGAATAATTTATTGAAAAATGTCGCTTTTAATTTAATTATTAATTGTAAAATAATAGTGAAATAATTAGGCGAAACGATTTTCTTACGCTAACGAAAAAGGCGATTGTACATAATTTAACCGATAGTATATAATCGTCTCAACACGTATTATTATCATCGTATACAGAAATTATAGCATACAGTGATAAAATAGTTATCGTTATGATGCAGCTTTGAAACGTTTAATTATACATTGTGCAGGGGCGGATTTTAGAGGTAAGCAGAAAAGGAGATGCAGGATGATTAGCATTTTAGCTTTCGTCTAAAAATACACCATTAAAAAAGTATACCGAATCAAAATCCTACTAGTTGGTTTTTTATGACGAACTTTTTCTGCCCGAAATACAGTTACGGTTTTTTTCTCATTAGTTTATTCGGAGTGATATTTGCCCAGGATGAATCACTCTGATATTCGACGTTAACTTTTCCAATTTTTTATCGTGGTAAAGGAAAGAGCGACTGTGCGTGTTTTTGTTAATGTAGACGCTAGAAAAGTATTATCGACTTTATTGTCTTGATCCAATTTGTTAAATCTATCAGTCAATTTTAAATGTTGTCATAGGATAAAAAAATATGTCTTTGTGTCATATGTAATCGAGATTTCGTCGCCCACAATCTGCAAGGACCTTCCGCTCGATGGATCGGATTTATCAATCAGATACTCGAATATAGTATACGTATGTGGATGTACTCTCGTTGAAAATACGATCGCTACGGGGGTTTCGTGTATGCCAGTGCATATACGAGAACTCGAAACGCGTTCCATATCGGTCTGGATATACATCCAGCTAGCAATTTGCTTGACTTTTTCAGAATATCCGCAGGGACTGTGCGGAGCATGTTATTGAAATTCTTTCCCAGATTGTTAGAGCTGCCAGGTTTTTTATCATTTATAAGAAAGTATACTATGAAATGCATTCCCTGTACATTACATTGTTACGAGGATATTTCGAGAGATTTTCAACTATTTTTAGTAACATAAACTTTTGCGCGCGTAACTAGTGGTTTTTACATCGCACGATAAACTTTTACATTTATCCTTTACATGAATTCCTTGAAAGTTGGTATACAGGAAGTTTTGAGGGTTACTAATTATGAATAGAATCAGATTTATGAAATTTTCAAAATTCAAAATGGCGGATCCGACGTGGCGTATTAAAAATGCAAAAATAGGCCACGTTTCTTGAAATCGAGTATTCGGAAGGTTTTAGGAGACATCTGAAGTAAAAATTGAAATATAAAAAATGGTAAGTGAAATATAGCTGAAAATGCAAAAAATTGATTATATGAAACGGAAACAACAGTTCACAGTTTTTAATTTAATAATTTTTGGTAAATTAGTTTTATTTTTTGCAATATTAGTCTACCAAATTGGATTTTTAATTTTTGTATTTTTATATTATATTTAAAATCAGCGTCCCAAAAAACCCCGAGTATCAAATTTGGCGTGAATCTAATGACTCTTTATGATTATTGATCCGCTTTAATATTTTAAAAATTTATGAATTGTGTTGAATTTAATGTCAGAAACCCCCCCCCCCCCCAAAATCTTGATATTAAAGGACTGTAACGTTACAGAATAGATCCTTAAGTATCAGTCATTAAATGAAACTTTTGCTGCAATATATTTTATATAAAATACAAATTTTTCAAACTTTGAGCAACTACATTGAATCAATCGTTGTGAACTTTGAAATTTTTAATTTAAATCTACAATCAATTAAATTAAATAATTTAAAATATCACACATACATATTATACATGCACACACAGAGAGGGAGAGGGGGAGGGGGAGAAAGAGAGAGAGAGAATTGTTAAGAAAGAAAACCGGAGTGAAAACTTATATCTCTTAAATTTTTAAAAGATATATTTATATTGATATATCCGTGCTTGAAAAGGTTAAAGTGTTAAATATTACATATCTTTAATATTAGAAAATGTTCCTCGTATTTTATAATGCGTCTCCCCTCAAGAATCGACATTACGATAAAATATGAATTTATAATATAAATCATGGCTCTTTTAATTGAAATTTAGTTTTCGAAATTCTCATATATCTATTTGTTTACATTTATGTGAAAGCTACAATGTCGTAAATACTTTTTACATTACGTAATACATCATGGTATTAAAATGCAGTTTAATAAAGCAATACATTTGTACAAAAAGTTGAGTTCTTTCTGACATTTAGAATGTTCTGACATTCAGAGAAATCTTTCTAAGAACGCGCTTATAGCAAGTGAAATAAGAAACTCGGAATAGAATTCTAGTTAAACTCGAAACAGAATTCCGCGCATGATAATTTACATAATTTAAATTTAGGAGATTAATTGTAACCTGGCAAGAGAAAATTTAATCAGGTACAACGCATTATTATTAATTATGTATCATTATTAATAATACACACAACATGTTACATATTATATTAATTAACTATATATACCTTTGACATTTAACTTTGAATATATTCAATTTAAGATGTTTTTATAACCAATTCTTACTTAAAGCTTCATGTTAAAAAAATAAAATCCGTTAAATTAAGATAATAAGATTTTTAAAAAGAGAATGAAAGATGATTCAATAAACAGAATAAAAAGCCGTGTACATTTTTATTTATAATTTAAAAACTATGATTTGATATTTCCGAGGAAAAATTAAGATTGAAATAATTATAAAGTTTGCAAATAAAAGGCACGACAAGCACAAAACATTTTGTACAACGCACGCGAAAATTCTAGGCAGTCGCAAATGTTTGAAATTAATTTCCCAGTGGTTAATAAATTATCTTATTCGTATAGAATGATTCCAGGGATCGTGGATTTGATGAACTACTTGGCAACAAAAAGGTGACGGAAAATGTCGTGAAGGCAATGCTATCACCTAAGAAGATAGAAGTTAGAACCGTAATCGCCGTTATTCTCTATTTTCTTACCCTTCACAATGAAGCCCTTCCTCCCCATGACCTTTCGCGTAATGTTCTTTTTCTTTCGCTCGTTCCTTCCAAAAACGGCCTCGGACGACGCAGTACGAATTTTGATTTGCATGAAATGTAAATTTTCGCCTGCGACAAACCAGTCCCCGCCGTTGTGGCTACAGTTGCTCTTAACGTGCAAACAAGAATATCGATTAAATACGTTCGTTCGAGTCAGAAAAACTGATGCGGAAATTTATAAACTCGTTGTCACGGCCGGAAATGTAAAACCGTGAAAACCACGTAATTGGAAATTTATATATTTCAACGGCGAGTGCTGCTCGTGTTGTTATGCAAACTCGAGTGTTACATATCGTTGCAATGAACAACTTTATTTATTCATTTGCGCTACGTAAACTTGCATTGTTTGAAATAGCCGTGTTCAATCATTATACTTGCAAGAGATTATAATCCATTTAAGAATAGCTATTAATTATTTTTATCAATACGTGCTGGAATTACTTGCAAGCGGAGAATCATGTTTATTTCGAATAATATTAAAATTTCGTTACTCGGTTAATTTCGTTGCATTTTTTTATCTGACGTAAAATTTTTGAAAAGGTGCGGCATTTTACGTTGATGCTTTCCGCATTGTTTTTCCGTTCTTCTATTAAAAATTATTGCGATTGTTGATTCGTTTTTATTTCTTTCTCGCGCGTGAAATTGCGTCAAAAATTGCAACTTGTGCATTTATAATATCAGTGGTGTTTTTTTTTGTTTCGCGTGATATACTCGGTAATCCATTTAATTTATCGTTTGGCGTTTTACCGAAACATCAGGAAGTCCGGGTGAGATTCTAGGAATACATTATGTGACACCTTCATTTAGTTAATAGTCTCTATGTCTGTGTGCGGCTGTTATGTGCTACACGTATGTTATACCGTGCGAATAGGTTCTCTCCTAAGTGACCTGGTCTACTCTATTACATCTAGAAAATCGATATCACGAAAGATTCGTGATAACTCCATGAGCCTTCAATCTAAAATTTTGTTATAGAGAATTTAAGAGTTAATTACACGACACTTCTTTCCCCTCTCTCTTTAGACCTCTCTCTTTATTTCTGGCGTTTTATTTCTGTCCCTGATTTTGTTTCCAATTTTCGATGAAGCTTTAAGATGATTCCTCGTTATTGACGCGTAACAAAATGGAAATAGCGTTTTGATCGAAATCATCGATATTGGGAATGACAAAATTGAAGAATTCATTCGACCGAAACCGCGATAAGATAGTGTCTATTCCCTTCGAAATCTTTCAGAGTGACAAATCGACTCAATTCCCTCAACGCTCCATTTTCATCGTCCTTTGAAAAAGTCTGTCCCTCTATTTCGCTGTCCCTTCGTTGCTGCATTTCCTGCAGTATTCTTCAATATTTGACGAAGTTTCTCTTGCGCAACAAAATCGCGTCTCCATACTGTCGACCTGCATTGGGATAAAAGCAGCATTTCGATCGTAAAGGATACATATCATAAAAATCGCAACTAAATAACTTTATTTCGTTTCGAAGCTTCTCTGAGAGGTTTATCGACTCAATTTCACGATACTTCAGGTTCGCTTCTCTTTCAAAATTTCCAACGCCTTGTCATCTGTTTGTCTCGGCACATTTCCCGATGTTTTCCAATTTTCGACGAGGTTTCCCTTTACGGCGAAATCACACCTTCCCATGCCATCGACGCGCAGCGGGATGGAAATAGCATTCAATCGAACTCGCCGCGGCGACTCGGGAGGGGCGCGAAGTCAAAGGATAAATTCTATAAAAATCGCCCCCGGTGGCAAGCGTCATCGCATCGTAGTGGAAATCCATAGGTGGATATCCTACCCTCCGATGTTCTCCATGAGCACACACAGACATGTAAACAGATACTGACGCGTCTATCGACTGTATGCGTTTTATGTACGTACACGACGTACAAGCACGACTGGTCCGCACTTATACACGCGCGCACCGCACCCTTTGTGCTAAAATTAGAAGTGACGAAGCGTATACTCACTTCGTTGGCTTCGAGCTTTTATTCGCTGGCGTTTAGACATAACGTGCAACGGGGCTTTCAATGGCAGCGGCGAGGAGAGGGGACGAAGGAAGAAAACGGGGGGGAGAAGGACGAGAGAAGGGTACGAGGGATGACAAAAAGAAGCGAATGAAAACGAACGCAAGCTACGGGGTTAATTACAAAGAATGCTCTGCTTCTCCTTGGGAATGAAGTTTAATTGCGTATTTATTTATCTTTTGATAAGTGCTCGCATGTGGTTGATCTTGTGTACGATATGCAAAACTGCCGATGTTGCGATAAAGTGTACTTACATGTAATATATATTCTATCTTGCTAATTAGTTCTTAATTTAGTTCTCAAAATATAAGTGAAACGTGTACAACTTCGGAAAACTTTGCTCTCATAGCGAGTAAATATTTCCACATTATAAATTATTATCTTTTTTCTTTCTTCAGATAAATTATTAAAGAATTAAAATAATTGAGAGGAATTACACGTTTATTATTGTTAAACTCTCTTTATATATTATGAATAATTGTTTTGTGAATGAAAAGTGGAAAATATTACTTTTCTTTGAATTGAAAAACGATTGGAACAATTATTTTCAAATCATTATTTTTGTGCTTGTTATATAATATGTAAATTTACGTTAAATGTTCAATGCTAATTTAATTCGAGTTACTACAATACTCTCCCAGCTTCCTAGTTGAAATGTTCCTCGATGCTTTGCTATTGCATGAGCATTTCAGCATGAATATTAATTACTAGGACATGAATATTAATTGCTAGAATATGTGAGGAATAGTGCTCAGAACTTTTCCGTAAGGAAAGTGGGTCTCACTGCCTATCTACTTAATTATTTAACACACTCAGGGACGAATTTCGATTAAGACTTAATAATTCAGAAGTGATTAAAATTCCTATTGAATTTTTGAATTGATCTTTCTTCTCGGCTTTGGTTAATTACATAATCCTTTTACATTTATATTTCCCACAAATTTATCACTTTAGCAGTCTTTGGCAAGACATTTATAGAGATGGAAAAAATGTACAGTTTTTCTATTTGAAATATTCTTTCAGAATTTCTCGCGTTTGTTGGACCGACAAAAGTTCTCACAAAGATTCGAATATTCTTTGACAATCGTTGATAGCGTCGATAAAACCACCTAAAATGTTTCGCTAGAATTGATCGAATGTGACGCGAAAAGAGACGCAAGTGTCTGGAAAGTGACGAAGACGTAAAACAAATGACAGACGTGCGAAGATAAAGTAGCGATATCGGGGAAAACGTGGGATGTATTGATTACGTCCATCAAGCTGATAGCGCGGCTGATCCAAACCGGCAATCGACTACTGTGCAGGGTGTTGGTGAACATTCCCATCCCCCCCCCCCCATCACCCCGCGCGACTTTCATTTTCTGTCAATATCTATCAGGCCTACGTATCAACACGGATATATCCTACTGACTCGGCGGCATTAATTGTGATTGCGTATGTTTATTCTTGTCTCGATAGCCGCCACGCGGTGCAATCGATATTCTGCATTGCATATCAATTTTTATGCGTTTTGATTGAATTTATTCGCCATTGAAAGTTTGATAGAATTTTTAAATTCTGATACATTGAGAGAAAAGCTTTCGACATTTGTAATAATTGCATGGTAAAATAGTGTATAATTGTATAATAAAATATTATGGTTAAGAGCTCCATTTTCCATAATTATTATTGATATAATGTAATAATATTAATTATATTTAGTTTTATATATCAAAAGGAATATATAGTTGTCCCCCCGAAAACAAATACAATTTAATATTTTTTTTTATATATAGAACTTTATAAAGATAATTATTATTACTAATTATAGTAGTAATAGCTATAAAAATGGAGTTCCTAACTATAACATTTTATATGCAATTATAGTCAATTACCGAAAATTGTTCTCTCAGTATATATGCTTGATTGTAAAATTATACGCACGTAGAATAAATAGGTAATGGAATAGAGTTTTAATATGAAATAAAGGTTTACTTTTTAAAGAAAACATTGCTTTCTGATGGCAATTGTTGGAAGTTGTTGTAATTGTTAAACATATTATAACAATTTTTTTAAATATAAGCGTTTACTTATTTTTATTGCTTCTAGAGATATTACATTATTGTTCTAACCGTGTTTTTTAAACTCTTTAAATAAACTCTTTAATATATATTTATATTTCGTAAACATTTTTAATATAATGTCATATAATTAATATTGCGCTTTAATTGTAATTCTTAATTTCTTTATCGACGAAAAGACTTTATTTATCATATCAAGATGTAAAATATTTTAGAATAAAGAATATGGAATGTATTATATATATTATTTATATATTGTAACGTTTTTATTTTTTATAGAAAATATTAATGTATTTCAATAACATAATAATTAAATCATTTTTGAGCTTTTTGTTGTTCATGTATTATAATGTTATTTTATTTTCTACTTCTTCATGTCATTGTATAGCAAAGACTTGAATTATATTTAACTGTATTTTTATTAATTTACATAAGTAAACAAGTTTATATTTTATTTACTACGTTATTTATTGCTGTTTGACTCGTATTCCATATTACATTTCATTTTTCAGAGCTTCTTATTTTTGTACTTTTTAGTTTTTTTGTTACTATACTAAAGTGGATTTAAATTTTGAAGATTTTCATTAATTGAACATTATATAGCTATGTTGCTTAAGAATTCTGTTCAAATTAATAAATTAAATTAAAAGTCTTAACATATGTTTACATTGGATAAATGTAAATTTATAAACGAATATTCCATATTATTTGCTTTAATTTTATATATGTAATAAATATATAAATGAATATATAGCATATACATATAAATAAATAAATATATATATATATATATATATATATATTATATATAATGAATAAAAAAGGATGTTCTTTTTTATAACTTTTATAACTAATATTACTTTTAACATTCTATATATTAAATTTATTAGGTGTTGGAATTAATTCGTAGCGTTTTTAATGAAAGAATGTTATTTATTTCACATGAGCATTAAAAAATACATTAATGAAAGTACTTCCCATCACTTGTAAAACGCTACGAATTAATTCCAACACCTAATACATAACATAAATAATAAGTATTTATGCTAGTATTTATGTGTAAATATATAAATGCAATAAATTGTAAATTGTTAAATATAAAATTGTAAATTGTTAAATATAAATATGTAAATACGAATATGTAAATATAAATTATTTGATAATTTAAACTATTTAAAGCATTATATCTCCGCGTAAAGATCTCTTTAATATCGCTGTATCGATTTAGTACGCGACATATGCGGATTTGCGACGATAAAATATCTCTGTGTTGTAGTAATCGATAGTATGCTATCTTTAAGTAGATCGTGCAGTACGGCCAGTGGGCAGACAGGTCGTGGTGGCGATCAGAGATAATTATTTTCGGGATTACACAATGGCAAAACTGTACATTTGCAATCACGGATCGAGAGTGTTCGTCCCGTCACGCAAGACGACGCTTGCAAATCCCAAGTTCTACAAAATAATAAGTGCTTAGAGATTAAGAAAAACCTGGACTATTAACCCTTAGCCTTAAGTGGCTGAACTTTTACATTACTAGAATAAGACTATATTAATATCGTAACAAAGGGAAAAAAAGAAAAAGAGGATAAAAGAAGAGGATAAAAGCTCAAGAAAATAGTCTCAATACATATTGAGAAAGATAATAAAAGAGAAAAATCTTTTTCTAACATCTAAAAATAGTTATACAGAAAAAAAATTATGCCAAAGTATTTAAAAATTTAACTAGATACGGATCTAAAAATAATTTTGTTTGGATCAAAATAATTATGTAGGACACTGAAATTAGTTGTTAAAATTTTTACAGTATTGTCATTAATATTTAAGCGTGTTACATAATTACTTTGATAATATGTCCAACATAACTGTTTTTAAATCTGAATCTAATTAAATATTTGGATATTTTAAAATTGTTTTTTCCGTGTAGACTTGCTACATACATAATTTATGTATCACAAATATATATTTGTGAAATATATATAACATCCACTTAAAAAGAAATATCTAAACGTATGTGTGTGTGCGTGTGTGTGTGTGTAAATACACACACACACACACACACACAATGTACGCTGTTGCATTATGTATAATTATAATTATAATTCCATGAAATGAGACTTTTAGTAGCGATAAATGGGAATCTAACGAGGTGTTTTACCGTTTAAATCAATTTCTTCACAAACTCGTTATCTCGGTCACCTGAAAGAATCACGACGCTGTTTTCCTTTTTATTTTTGATTCCGAGTTAATGAAAATAGTCTGTAGCATTGTGTGACAAAATACATTATTTGAAAATCTCATTTTATTATTGCATTTAGATTGATATTCTATTGCAGTTATTCCCGTGTGAAACGAAAAATTTTGAGAATCCAAGTCTTCTTCTAAAATTCTGTTAATGCTATGTTAACTGCGTGTTTTATAGATAGATACATTAGATTCACTGTGCGTATGTATGTTGTACGACGCTCTTCTCTTTTCATTCGTTTTATTATTGAAATTATAAAATAAATTTTGATGTATGATTATCTTTTGAAAACACATTTTAACATTCCCCGTACCACAAAGAGATATTTTTTTCTACAGTTTTATCTAGAATATGCAAAACTAGAATATGCAAGAAACTAAGAATAAAAACTAGAATGGAATATTTTATTTGAAAATCGATTTAAGTAGAAAATTTTCAACCTTTATTCCTTCCCTGTTTTTCTCATCTATAACTTGGAATTTCCTTCTGACTTTGTAAGAATGACGCAAAGTATCTCCAGAGGATGTGTATTCAAGGGAAAGTAGATACCACAGGAAAATAAATGATGTTTTCAAGCGATTCCTTAATGCGTGCCATAATTTATGCTGCGAAACTTTACGCTCTCTCAAAAGATAAGCTCAAATTAATCTTAAAGCAAGAATTGCGCTGTTACTTAATGATAGTAGTTTAACGTTTCATGTTAATTGTATAACACCCACCTTTATGGCTTATACTGGCTAGTTGAGACGCATTATCTTGTCTCCGGAAAATTAAATAAAATATCTTTGTCTTTATTTACAACAAATTCATTACATATTAGAGATCATGATAGTATGATAAAATTAAACGTTGAATAAAATTATATATAATTGTATATAATAACAATATATATCTTATAGAAAATTAAAAATGTAAATCTATAATATGTTCATATATTTACATTTCAAATTCTAGTCTAGTCTTATAATTTTTTGTTTGGTCGATAAAAAATCAGAAGAAATAATTAAGTCAAAGTAATAGAGTTATTTTTAGAATAATCACACAAAGCTTGTTAATATTAAACATTTATTACTGCAATTTTTGAACCATTTTTATTAAAATGATAGACATGGCTGATATCTATAGACGAGCACATGAAACGTGTTGATATGAGTCGGATGATAACTGAATGTACATGTTTCTTCATGAGAACGTTATCGTTGCTGTCATCCAACGGAAGAAGAAGAAACTAAAAATTTCTTGATGCACAATAATACACAACATATTATCATTGCGCTCATAAACAATTTATCTTTTTACTCCAGAAATGTTTTTAACTAAGAAAAAATAGTTTCGTTATAAATCTTTATATGTATATTTTGATCAAATCTTAGTGTGATAATCAAATTTTGTATTGCTGAACATTTTTCATAAATGAAAGGAGCATAAAATTTGATCTCTGTTTGAAAGCATATGAAATGCACAGAGCTTTAAGAGGATCCTAAAGTTTATTACTTTATCGATTATATATGTATAAATTTTTTAACTAACAAATTTTTCGTATTAATTCTAAGAACTCAACATTGTTTATTCATGTAATCCCTAATCAAAATCAAGAGTTTTATTCGTATTTGTTTTATACGTACAAAGTACAAAATTTGTACATATATAAAGTAAATATTGTTACGAGTCAATGCCAGAAATCGATAACAAAATTGTAATTTTTTTAGCTTTTTTGTTTTTGGCATAAAGTCTGGTTTAGACTACATTATCGTTTTTACTTTAATTGTGCAAAACATCTTTTAATTTGCTGTATAAAGGCAATTATAAATATTTATTTAAAAAATAATTGGTAATAACTATAAATAACTTTAGGTTATATTCTCTTAACTGTATACACTTCATTGATATTATCAGTTGATATAAAAAGAATCTTGAAAGAGATTCTAGTGTTAACGGTATACCATCAGTTGAAACATCTATCGATCGTGTTCCTCTACTAGTAAGTAGAACACATTCTCAAAGAAATTCAATTTTACACTGGGAGAGGACTCTATCATTATAATTTATAAAAAATAATTTAAAAAAAATTGATTTTCGTAAATTAGAGTAAGATTTAATTTAAGTAGACTTCGGAAAAATGGAAAACACAGGTTTTTACATCTCTAATATTTTAAATTCTATGTCACAACTCGTAAATTATGCGCCTGAGCGAACATCATGAATCGCTGTGCGGTAACGCCTGGGGATGTCGCTTAGATGTAGCTTGACGGACACGATTACACCTGAGATTATCGCCTTGAATCGCTACAATACACTGCACACTAGAGAGCCTACAATCAGAGTGACGCCATACGGGTATCACTTGTGATTGGTGCACCATGTTTTAACCATTTCCTCCAGTTTTTTAAACACATTATTTTCTAAATTTTGAATTCATGCTCAAAAATTGTGGCAAATTAAAAAATGATAATAAATAAGTATTGTATATATAAAATAATAAAACTTTTACATATATTATTTATTATAAAACTTCATTTATTTTGTACTATTGCAATATTGTACATTTTGTAATATTGCACATTACTTTATACACATTATTTATTGCATTATTTAAGCTAGTTTATTATCTTTGTTCCTACATTTTAGGAGTAAAATGCATTTGTAATAATATAAAAGAAATAAAAAATTCAGAAAAATATTATATATGTATAATGTATACCATTTCATAAAATATTATATAAATTAATATAATAAATATTATATAAATATTAAATATCGTAATTATCATATTATTTGTTTTAGACTCACAATGCAATGATATATAATTGAAAAAATTACGATAGAGAAAGAATTAAATTCGGAACCAATGTGATGACTATACATATACTTAGTACCAAGACACAGTGTCTTCAGATATTATAATTAATCTGTGTATATTTTATGTTACATTTTTATTTTAATATTTTAAATACATTATTTATAAAGAATAAATTACTTTACCTCACATACAGATGAATTTTTTGACGGTGTCCAATTTTTATATTTGCATTTATACTCTTTAACCAATTCATTCGGCGTTCTGTGTCTTTCGGAATTATTTTCATAACATATCCCTTTTTTAATGAATTGTTACAAAACAGTATTGTACATCCAACAATATTTCTAAAATAATTCCGATAATTTTATTTTTATCAATGTACCTTTACGTATCTATGTCGTTCAATGCCATTGCACCTAACCCTAAAACTGACAGTCTGTTGGATAGACTGAGACCGTATATATCTTTCTCTCTCGCAGAATTTCGCTAAATTATGATTCGCTAAATTTTGTCATCTCTCGTATGGTGCCACTCTGATTATAGGCTCTTTAATATATATATATATGTGTGTTGTTACGTGAATATAATACGTTAATGGCTATGTTCAGCAGAGAAAGCAGTTTTGAAAATATTGTACAATTCTTCAACACTTCTTGCTAGATTTTTATGAATTTAAATGAACTAATGACATTAAATTTTACAATAATTGCAAAACTGCTTTCTTTGCTGAATGCAGCAGCTAATGCCTAACCATGTCCTATCGTGTACTAATAAATTCAGATTACCTAATTACAATCGTATTAAATAAATGAACAATAAATAATAATAATTAAAATAGATTTTTAATTTTTTAAATACAAAAAATTAATAAATAACAGAACTAATGAGAGCCAGTGCGGATAATCAAGTGCAACTAGAATTTGTAGATTAAAAAACCTATAAAACTTGCGCTTCATTATCTGCACTAGGTCTCATTAGCCCTATTATTTGTTAGTTATTATATTTTAAATCAACAATATAAGAACTCGCAATTTCCGAGCAAGTTACCCTCCCGAATATTCAGAATTTATCTTTATATCTTTAAAAAAATTAGATTAGTGTTACACACCAACCCACTTCGTACAAATCTTCGTCTTTTTTCTGGCCAATATTCTGGCAATAATATGTCGGAGATAGACAGCAAGGAGGAATATTCTTTTATGCTGCCGACTAAAAGCGTAAAATTTTATGCTTTTGTATGATGCGTAAAACACGAACGCGTCGCGAAGGGGCCACCATATTAATCAAATTGAATTTAAATATTAATTATCAATAATAATAATTTTATTAATACATGTGTGTGAATAAATTTATTTTTTATTCGCGTCTATTTGAAACTAAAAATATAAGTATTTGACTAAAAATAAATCTAAATTAAAAAAAATCTCTATGAGGGATGTTTTCAATATTTTGATTTTATAAATCTCAAATACTATGAAATTAGATCAAATTTCTTAATATAAATTTTACACAATATAAACAATAAAACTTCAAATTAAATATAAATTATTAAATCGATTACTATCCCACAAAATTTAAGGTCCATGTACGTATTCTTAACGATTCGAACGATTCGTTGCTGAATCTCATCTCAACATGCAGAGAGATAAGAAATTCAAATAAATGATGTAAGATCCAAAAGGGAGATAATTTTCCTTTACATTAATAAATATCGTATATCGTTTATGTTTTAAATTAATACAATCATTTTCTGCATAATTTATTATTTCAAAATTAAGTATTTTAAAAGATGCAAAATTCCGAACGCGATTTTTTAAAATAATTATAAGATAAAATTCTTTTATTTCTTGACACAATGAACCTATACTGGATCTTACATCATGTTACTATTTTGACTGATATAAAATCCAGTCTACATGGATTACTATATATGGATAAGTTATAAAAGTTTAGGCTAAAGTAAGTGCATTTAGTGCAATTTAGGTAAATTATAATAACAATTAATAATTATAAAATATTTTTTTATAAAAAAGCGAGATTAATAAATTATACGACAAATGCGCTACATTAAAATATCTGTTATTTCTCACTAGTAACAAGTATACAAATAATAAGTGTGAAGCAATATAAAAAATATCTTTGAAAACAGTATGTTATATATATATATATACATGTGTATGTATATTATTTTTCTCTGCACCAACTTAAATAAAATTTAAACCTGAATGAATATTTGAAAATAGGATAGATAGAAAGAATAATAAAACTATACTTATTATACTGTAACAAACACTGTTCTATATTATAATATCTATAGACAAAAAAAACAATTTCATTTACTCTAATTACATTTTATATATTGGGTCATCTAAAAAGTATCCGCGGTTTTTTGTGACTAGATGGTGTTGACCATCAAGTGACAAAAAACCGCGGATACTTTTTAGATGACCCAATATATACGTTCTTTATATTTTTTAATTTACTGTATTTTATTTATTTAAAAAATACGAATACTTTATTAATTCTTGTTTTTACTTCCAAGGGCATTATGACGTAATATACAAGGTATTTGATAATTCTGTTGACAACGCTCGTAAGTACAGCGGACTAATCTGAGTCGAAAAGTCTTGTATCATTTTGCAATTTTTGTAATAATTAACAAGATATTAATAATCGTTCAATATTGGTTTTCAATAAATTTTTATTCAAATACCATTAACTTTACAGAAAAACAACAAGAAACAAAAATTGTTAATTTTCTCCTTATAAAGTTCTAAAATTTTTCTCAGAATTTTTTAATATCGTATTTCCTCACATATTGGTAAAAATACTTTGAAAATTGAAGATCAATATTCGCCACTATTTAATAATTAATATTTTTAATAATTATTTAATATTTAATACCTTGTTACTATTGCGATGATCTATTGATCATACTATCAATTTTACAGAAAAACAGCAAAAATTATTTGTTTTCTTCTCATAGAGCTCTAAGATTTTTTTCAGAATTTTTTATCAACTTTTTAATATTGCATTTTTTCACTGGCAAGTATTTTTACCAACATGTGAGGAAATACGACATTAAAAAATTCTGAAAAAAATTTTAGAACTTTATAAGGAGAAAATTAACAATTTTTGTTGAAATTGAAGATAATCAATATTCGCCACTATTTAATAGTTAGTATCTTGTTACTATTGCGAAAATTGCAAAATGGTAGAAGACTTTTCAGTTTAGTCCACTCTACCTGCCCACGAGCGTTATCAGTACAATTATCAAACATCCTGTATATATTTTAATGTAAAACATATTTTTAAAAACCGATTACATAGAATCAACTTTTATGATATTTTTAAGATTGAATTATTTTGTATCAATTGAATTGAATTACAACTGAGATTAAATTACTTATATATTATATATATATATATATATTTGTGTGTGTGTGTGTGTGTGTGTGTGTGTGTGTGTGTGTATAAAATATATTTGCGTTAACATATGAATTTAGAAACAACATTTGAGCCTTTAACATTGTAGTTTTCTTGAATGAAATAGTTCTACTTTATTGTTTCAGTTGAATTAATGAGAGATTGGATAAGAGCAATGGCGACTTTTACGAAAGATTAAAAATAACTTAAACTGAGTGTTAATATGATATTATAAATTTTACAGTGCATGTACAATAAAATAAGAAGAAGCATCCAGGATTAAATTTATCCTAATCTGTTCTAACTTATCCACTTTAAGGTAATGGATGCATGGAATGCTACATATACATTTATAAAAAATATACAGGTATATTTTTATTAAATTGATGCATATATGCATCTGTAGATATATTAATAAAATCACCACGCATCCGTTACCTCAACAAAAACATCAATTCATCACTCACCAATTTGATGCGCAACAGCGGAGTTCGATCTGCATCGTCGCTACGATGATTCTGTAACAAAAAGAATATAAAATCTAAATTAAAACAAAGCAAAAAAAATCAATTAATATTAACAAAAATATTTAGTAAACGTAATTCTCTTGAAAATAATCACATAATTTTCAAAAGATTTTTGCATCGAATTTTTTAATTTACCATTCACTTACATATTTATAAAAATAATTATATACTCGAAAAAATGTTATATTAATAAACATTACATATATAATTATATATAAATATTTTTTATATATGAAACATTTTTTCCCGGACATTTTCTAAAAAAATCTTCAAAATACATAGATATTTATAAAATTTCAAAATAATTTTAAGATAATTCTTTTTTTCTAATTATTATTTTTAAATCAGTGTAAAATAAAGCGAATAAATAGAAAAAAGATATTGATTTTACAATAGCAAAAAAAGATATTTACCGCAAGGTTGCTCCGCCGGTGCCCGATGCCTCTCCCAGACCTCTTCCTCCTCTCAGAGTTGGGGTTGACACATCCTCTCGCACTGGACACTCGCGAAAAACACTCGCGAATAATGGACTATAATCGCGCGCGGACTATAACTTGAGTCCGATTACTTGAACGGCACTCCCGAACAAACGCGCGACGCGACGAACCGGCTGCGATTCGTTCATTTTTAAATAAAGCGGCGACGAGGGTACGTTAGCTTCCCCGTTGGATTTTTACACGAAGAGAACGATTTTCCTCAATATCTAAAAATTTATCTAAATATATCATCCGAAAGTTTTTAGATTTGAGAAAAACCGTTCTTTTCGTATAAATATCCTCTGGGTACTGAGCCCTCCCACCACGTCAAGGTGTATCTCCCCATGAGAGGGAAGATAATCTGAAAAATATAATATATAATATACTATTATATAGATAAAAGGGTTGAATCTTTTATTTATAGATGAGGTCTGTAAAATATGAATAGAGTCAATGAAATGGGCTAATTAATAAAAAAGAGAAATGTTTCTTTTATCGATAATAATAGTTTCAAAGAATTACGTTCAATTTTTAAACGGATCGTATAATGGAAGGTGCACAAAAACAAAAAAAGAATTAAATTATTAAACTATATTAATTCTGAAAGCAGGAATTGCGTTATTTGCATGAGAGTATTATTCATATTAACGTAGCTTTTTTATGACTCGTTTGATACTGTTCGTACAGACAAATGCGGTCGTGTGGCGTGCCACTCTTCCTCACATTTCTTTTTGAAACATGTAATAATCGCAAAAAATGGTAGATACATAATAAGAAATGTTGTATTTTATGTAATATTCACGTAATACGATTACTAGAATGATTAATTATTCATAAAATACAAAGTTTCGTATTATATTTAGCATTCTTCGCGATAAGATTTTAATAATGTGAAAGAATCGCACGCGACACGGCCGCATTTGTCTGTACGACACTACCTATTTCTAAGAATCTCAGTAAGGGACGCGCAGTAATTACGCCTAAACGTAAACATGACGCGCCGCTCCGTGCCACCCCGTACCATCCTCAACACAAGGTCGCGCCAACCGTCTAACTGCCGAAATAAAACGAATATTACGAATATTACGAATAAGTAAAATAATACATTCTTCCCATTTTTAATGATTTTCGATTAATAAAACGATTATTTCTAATTTTAACGGCGCGATTTCGTTTAATGCGATATCATAATTATATTGCGATATACCGAGGAACATATTTGACGTTTATTTTATAATTTTAAATATCAATTTTTCGTATCACTTACGATGTAATGCTGACAAAAGGCAAGAAGTAAAAAGAGATTCTTATTAGCGTGATCTTCCTTACATAATTGCTCACGTGAAATAATTTTAACATCCCAATATTATATCTCAATTTTAGAATAATAGCATGCATCTAACAATAAGAATCTCATTTTTATTGTTAGTTATCGTACATCCGCGAACGCACGAAATATTTAAAATATTCATGAACTGCGTATGTGAGTAATGAATCTTAGAAATAAAGGGAAAAAGTGCATACAACCTATAATCCTTTTCAATCCTTAATATATTCCTTAGTTTTAGGCAACCTTATGTAATTCGCGTTCGTAGATATTGCTGTTAATTAATGCGACACGCGGAGCGACTCGAAAACACGTGCGTCTCCCACCGAGATCGCCTAGCGAATGCCGAAGTGACGATCGACCACCGCACCTTGCCCCCCTTCGCCTTCGCTCCGCGTCCCACCGCTTTTCGTCGCCAGTGACCCCCTTCCCCTACCGAGCTTTTCGCCAGATGTTTTTAGATTACACTCAACTATCGCGTATTCAAACGAAAAATATTCAACGATTTATTCAATTATATTTTTCATATTTTACATGATTTTGACAAACAGATATCGCCGTACATTTCGCGTTTTGATTTGTGGCATCTCGGGCACAATCCTATATTATTTGCATGATTCTCTTAAACGAATTAGTAATTATTCGCGTGAAATATTTTTGATATTTTCTATAATTCTCAATTTTCATAATTCTTTTTAATGATCCATACTTCAATAAAGATTGATAAAATATTCTATATATGTTCTTTATATAAAGATAAACGCAAAAAATCTTAATAAAATGAAACAATTTGTGCTAAATACAGGTTTGGTTAAAAGTACTAAATATCTTGTTAATCGTTATTTAATTTTTCAGTTAATAAATTAATTTAAGACACTCTACTTTTACTGCAAATTATTCTGTGTTTCAGAAATTCTTTAAACGTATAATAAAATATGAAATAGATTCCGGAAACTTATTTAAAAAAATTAAATGAGTCAGAAATGTAGTTATTTAAAATAATAAATACTAAATTTCTCTTTTAAGTTTTTAATTTAAAATATATACTTTAATTTTCATCGCTTTTACAAGTATGTAAAAATTATTAAACGATTTTTACGTATATTTTGGCAACTTTAAAAAGAATTTGTAAACTTGTATATTTATAACAAATTATACATTGTTGTAACTAAATACAGTTAACAAAATGAGAAAAATGTACTTCTTCAAAAATGTATAACTCTGAAACATAAATATTTAAACGAAAAATTTAAACGTTAATGTTTTTTTTATACTAAATTAAGTTAGAGTTAATGGCTTATAAATTTTTAATTTAAAAGGAGTTAATAAATTAAAGTTTAAAAGTAACCGAATGAAGTTAAAAATTAATGCGTTTAAAATTAATTAAATTAATATTTAAACAGAAAATATGTTTAGGATTGTCAGGTAGTAATTAATTAAAACGTTAAAAGTTAAAAAAAAGTTAAAAAGTTAATAACTTTTAATTTAATTAATTTTAAACGCATTAATTTTTAACTTCATTCGGTTACTTTTAAACTTTAATTTATTAACTCCTTTTAAATTAAAAATTTATAAGCCATTAACTCTAACTTAATTTAGTATAAAAAAAACATTAACGTTTAAATTTTTCGTTTAAATATTTATGTTTCAGAGTTATACATTTTTGAAGAAGTACATTTTTCTCATTTTGTTAACTGTATTTAGTATTTTATTAGTTACAACAATGTATAATTTGTTATAAATATACAAGTTTACAAATTCTTTTTAAAGTTGCCAAAATATACGTAAAAATCGTTTAATAATTTTTACATACTTGTAAAAGCGATGAAAATTAAAGTATATATTTTAAATTAAAAACTTAAAAGAGAAATTTAGTATTTATTATTTTAAATAACTACATTTCTGACTCATTTAATATTTTAAATAAGTTTCCGGAATCTATTTTATTTTATTATACGTTTAAAGAATTTCTGAAACACAGAATAATTTGCAGTAAAAGTAGAGTGTCTTAAATTAATTTATTAACTGAAAAATTAAATAACGATTAACAAGATATTTAGTACTTTTAACCAAACCTGTATTTAGCACAAATTGTTTCATTTTATTAAGATTTTTTGCGTTTATCTTTATATAAAGAACATATATAGAATATTTTATCAATCTTTATTGAAGTATGGATCATTAAAAAGAATTATGAAAATTGAGAATTATAGAAAATATCAAAAATATTTCACGCGAATAATTACTAATTCGTTTAAGAGAATCATGCAAATAATATAGGATTGTGCCCGAGATGCCACAAATCAAAACGCGAAATGTACGGCGATATCCGTTTGTCAAAATCATGTAAAATATGAAAAATATAATTGAATAAATCGTTGAATATTTTTCGTTTGAATACGCGATAGTTGAGTGTAATCTAAAAACATCTGGCGAAAAGCTCGGTAGGGGAAGGGGGTCACTGGCGACGAAAAGCGGTGGGACGCGGAGCGAAGGCGTAGGGGGGCAAGGTGCGGTGGTCGATCGTCACTTCGGCATTCGCTAGGCGATCTCGGTGGGAGACGCACGTGTTTTCGAGTCGCTCCGCGTGTCGCATTAATTAACAGCAATATCTACGAACGCGAATTACATAAGGTTGCCTAAAACTAAGGAATATATTAAGGATTGAAAAGGATTATAGGTTGTATGCACTTTTTCCCTTTATTTCTAAGATTCATTACTCACATACGCAGTTCATGAATATTTTAAATATTTCGTGCGTTCGCGGATGTACGATAACTAACAATAAAAATGAGATTCTTATTGTTAGATGCATGCTATTATTCTAAAATTGAGATATAATATTGGGATGTTAAAATTATTTCACGTGAGCAATTATGTACGGAAGACCACGCTAATAAGAATCTCTTTTTACTTCTTGCCTTTTGTCAGCATTACATTATAATTGATACGAAAAATTGATATTTAAAATTATAAAATAAACATCAAATATGTTCCTCGGTATATCGCGATATAATTATGATATCGCATTAAACGAAATCGCGCCGTTAAAATTAGAAATAATCGTTTTATTAATCGAAAATCATTAAAAATGGGAAGAATGTATTATTTTACTTATTCGTAATATTCGTAATATTCGTTTTATTTCGGCAGTTAGACGGTTGGCGCGACCTTGTGTTGAGGATGGTACGGGGTGGCACGGAGCGGCGCGTCATGTTTACGTTCACGCTTAATTACTGCGCGGTCCCCTACTGAAATTCTTAGAAATAGGTAGTGTCGTACAGACAAATGCGGCCGTGTCGCGTGCGATTCTTTCACATTACTTTTTAAAATCTTATCGCGAAGAATGCTAAATATAATACGAAACGTTGTATTTTATGAATAATTAATCATTCTAGTAATCGTATTACGTGAATATTTATAAAATTTCTTATTATATATCTAGCATTTTTTGCGATTATATTATATGTTTTAAAAAGAAATGTGAAGAAGAGCGGCACGCGACACGGCCGCATTTGTCTGTACGAACAGTATCAAACGAGTCATAAACAAGCTACGTTAATATGAATAATACTTTCATGCAAATAACGCAATTCCTGCTTTCAGAATTAATATAGTTTAATAATTTAATTCTTTTTTTGTTTTTGTGCACCTTTCATTATACGATCCGTTTAAAAATTGAACGTAATTCTTTGAAACTATTATTATCGATAAACTATTATTATCGATAAAAGAAACATTTCTCTTTTTTATTAATTAGCCATTTCATTGACTCTATTCATATTTTACAGACATCATCTATAAATAAAAGATTCAACCCTTTTATCTATATAATAGTTATATATTATATTTTTCAGATTATCTTCCCTCTCACGGGTACACCTTGACGTGGTGGGAGGGCTCAGTACCCAGAGGATATTTATACGAAAAGAACGGTTTTTCTCAAATCTAAAAATTTTCGGATCTGAATGATATATCTAGATAAATTTTTAGATATTGAGTGAAATCGTTCTCTTCGTGTAAAAATCCAACGGGGAAGCTAACGTACCCTCGTCGCCGATTTATTTGAAAATGAACGAACCGCAGCCGGTTCGTCGCGTCGCGCGTTTGTTCGGGAGTGCCGTTCAAGTAATCGGACTCAAGTTATAGTCCGCGCGCGATTATAGTCCATTATTCGCGAGTGTTTTTCGCGAGTGTCCAGTGCGAGAGGATGTGTCAACCCCAACTCTGAGAGGAGGAGGAGGTCTGGGAGAGGCATCGGGCACCGGCGGAGCAACCTTGCGGTAAATATCTTTTTTGCTATTGTAAAATCAATATCTTTTTTCTATTTATTCGCTTTATTTTACACTGATTTAAAAATAATAATTAGAAAAAAAGAATTATCTTAAAATTATTTTGAAATTTTATAAATATCTATGTATTTTTAAGATTTTTTTAGAAAATGCCCGGGAAAAAATGTTTCATATATAAAAAATGTTTATATATAATTATATATGTAATGTCTATTATATAACATTTTTTCGAGTATATAATTATTTTTATAAATATGTAAGTGAATGGTAAATTAAAAAATTCGATGCTTGTAAAAATATTTTGAAAATTATGTGATTATTTTCAAGAGAATTACGTTTACTAAATATTTTTTTTAATATTAATTGATTTTTTTGCTTTGTTTTAATTTAGATTTTATATTCTTTTTGTTACAGAATCATCGTAGCGACGATGCAGATCAAACTCCGCTGTTGCGCATCAAATTGGTGAGTGATGAATTGATGTTTTTGTTGAGGTAACGGATGCGTGGTGATTTTATTAATATATCTACAGATGCATATATGCATCAATTTAATAAATATATACCTGTATATTTTTATAAATGTATATGTAACATTCCATGCATCCGTTACCTTAAAGTGGATAAGTTAGAACAGATTAGGATAAATTTAATCCTGGATGCTTCTTCTTATTTTATTGTACATGCACTGTAAAATTTATAATATCATATTAACACTCAGTTTAAGTTATTTTTAATCTTTCGTAAAAGTCGCCATTGTTCTTATCCAATTTCTCATTTATTCAACTGAAACAATAAAGTAGAACTATTTCATTCAAGAAAACTACAATGTTAAAGGCTCAAATGTTGTTTCTAAATTCATATGTTAACGCAAATATATTTTATACACACACACACACACACACACACACACACACACACACACAAATATATATATATATATATAATATATAAGTAATTTAATCTCAGTTGTAATTCAATTCAATTGATACAAAATAATTCAATCTTAAAAATATCATAAAAGTTGATTCTATGTAATCGGTTTTTAAAAATATGTTTTACATTAAAATATATACAGGATGTTTGATAATTGTACTGATAACGCTCGTGGGCAGGTAGAGTGGACTAAACTGAAAAGTCTTCTACCATTTTGCAATTTTCGCAATAGTAACAAGATACTAACTATTAAATAGTGGCGAATATTGATTATCTTCAATTTCAACAAAAATTGTTAATTTTCTCCTTATAAAGTTCTAAAATTTTTTTCAGAATTTTTTAATGTCGTATTTCCTCACATGTTGGTAAAAATACTTGCCAGTGAAAAAATGCAATATTAAAAAGTTGATAAAAAATTCTGAAAAAAATCTTAGAGCTCTATGAGAAGAAAACAAATAATTTTTGCTGTTTTTCTGTAAAATTGATAGTATGATCAATAGATCATCGCAATAGTAACAAGGTATTAAATATTAAATAATTATTAAAAATATTAATTATTAAATAGTGGCGAATATTGATCTTCAATTTTCAAAGTATTTTTACCAATATGTGAGGAAATACGATATTAAAAAATTCTGAGAAAAATTTTAGAACTTTATAAGGAGAAAATTAACAATTTTTGTTTCTTGTTGTTTTTCTGTAAAGTTAATGGTATTTGAATAAAAATTTATTGAAAACCAATATTGAACGATTATTAATATCTTGTTAATTATTACAAAAATTGCAAAATGATACAAGACTTTTCGACTCAGATTAGTCCGCTGTACTTACGAGCGTTGTCAACAGAATTATCAAA